>NC_045752.1:24083239-24083417 GCF_008692095.1 Etheostoma spectabile
ATGGCACTGTCCTCAACCATACAGGAGTGTCTATACCTAGAGCAGTTACTGGGAGGTATAGATAACTACAAGTACACACAAACTATAGTACACAAGGACAATCAGGGAACAATCGCTCTTGCCAAAAACCCTGTAAACAGACGAAGGTGTAACATATAGACATAAAGTACCACTTTAT
>NC_045752.1:24083427-24083911 GCF_008692095.1 Etheostoma spectabile
GTGAATGAGGGAAGAGTGACTTTGATGTATTGTTCTACTGATAATATGATTGCTGATTTAATGACCAAACCTGTAAGTAAGTTGAAACTAAAGAGGTTTGCAGATGCACTTTTTGGAGATTGACATGTGAATGACGGATCCACATTCATTCTGTTTTTCTGCTTTTGTTTAGAATATGGTAACCTGAGTACAAGTGAGGGTGTTAAAATATGTTCATTATGTCCTCAGTTGAATATTAGGTAATATGATGCTGTACTGTTCCATATTGTGTAAATGTTTATACCACAAGGGAGCGCTATTGTGCAAGCTATATAGGGCGCGTTTGCATCATTGTTTGTCCCAGTTGTTTTGCCGTAGTTCAGTGAGAAGCTGTCTGGCCGTGAGGCTGATGTGTCCGCAGCTGAAAATAAATATGCCAAGAACGGCTAAAATATTCAATTCAATTCAAGTCAATTTATAGTATCAATTCATAACAAAAGTTATC
>NC_045752.1:24083921-24096907 GCF_008692095.1 Etheostoma spectabile
CTTTACAGATAGAGCAGGTCTAGACCACACTCCAGATGATTCATCTCCATCGCTAACTTCTTTCCTCCGAATACAACGTTAGCTGCAACAACAGTATAACATAACTCAACACTTAACTGCACCTGCCAAGCCACAAACCCCTATAACGCGCACTTTTGTTGACCCCATAAATAAAACACTAGAAAATACGCAGCTACCCAGTGTGCTGCCAGGGCTTGACAGGCTGTCATTTTAATACACCTACAGGCTAAATGCATAATCACTGAACAAGCCAAAGACATTTGAACTGGCTAATGGTCCGTGGCTGCTTGACGCCGCCATAATGGACACACACGGACAGACACACACGGACACACTACGTCTACAGGCCAGTTTTGCCTGGTCCAACATTGCATCGACAAAGAGCAACAAACAAGTTAATCAACGCAGTCAATGTGGCCTCTATTGCTAGTGATATGTCAATAAATGGTAGCTAACATTAAAAGTCTAAAATTAGCACTAGCGAGACACCAACTCCCTTCAACTTTGAAGAGTGAAATTCGGCTCGCTTATCTGTTGCACACATTTTGGTGGGTATTACAGAATTAACGTTTTTTGACAGTCTGATACTTTCTAATCTACAACAGAAAACAAATACTTACCAAGTAGTGGATTTCCCCCTTTTATTTTGTAGCATCCTCCAAACAGTACCTTAGCGTCGCAGCCGGAGGAGGAAGAGATGGAAAGACGGAAAGAGCCCGCTGTCTTGTACATGCGCGAAGAGCGGTTCCGTATGACACTTTTTTTTGGCGATCTAACATAAATCAATCTCCTAGGTGGAGCTATTAATACATTTTTAGTTAAACCACTACATATATACATATGATCTTAAATAGATACATTTAAATAAAGCTAATTATATTTAAATGTGTCACCTCTAAGAAGGGGTTGAATCATTTTTTCAACCCCTTCTTAAAAAAACTTAACACAGAAACAAAACATCCACATCTATGTGTGATATACAATTATTAAAAATCATCATTCAATAATGGTTCAACTATTTTCTAATTTTGATTCCAGGCACACTAAGCACATAATGAATTCTGTAAAAAGATAATCTGTTCTCCATCTTGCCTGGAAGACACAATCCTCTTTTTCCAGTTTCCTTTTTTGGTTGCTTCTGTCTCGCTTGATGACAAACCTATTGCCTGCCAGGTGTCCATCTCTGCATTAGCTTGTTCAAAATGAGCTAATTTAAGCTTTTTTGCCCCAGCAACAGTATGTGATGTACGTGATGTACGAAGCATAAGCGTAATCCCTGCTGTGGTTGTCAATTTTACTCCCTAATGTTAGAACCCATCATTGTTATAGAGAGGTCGGTACAATGGAGCGTCAGAGAAATTATATGGCACCCTGTTTGGGCCCCCTATTGGCAAGGAGGCCTAGAATGCCTTGGCGTGAATCCTGCTAAGCTCATGACCTCTCATTACCTCACTCCTTCCTCTCCCAGTCATCCCATCCACTTGTCATCCATCCGCCCACAGGGAAATTATGGAATGTAAGCAAAGTGGTATGGAGAAAGAATAAAAAAAGAAAAGTCAAAAAAACAGCTGGCTCAAAAACATCATTCATCTTCTCTGGCAACGGCTTAAATTTCTTATTTGTTGTATTTCCTAATGAAGACCAAATAATGTGTGCTAACAAAAAGATGACAGGTAGGGAAACAGATGTAGCTTTCACTGCTCCATCCTGAATAACAACAGGCTTTCGAGGCTGAAGGGCAAGCATCTGCATGTAGCCTACTAATGTTCTCAACCTCTGTTGTTTTTTCAGGGTCCTTGTTGAACTGCCATATCAACAGTGATGGGGAAGTTACTTTTAAAAAGTAGTTTTTGCTCATTACTTAAAAAAAGTAATCCCTTACTTAGTTACCCCCTATGGAAAGTAACTTTTTACATTACTCGTTACTTTTAAAAGCAGGCGTCTCTGGCAGAGACTAAAGTTAATTATACAAATAATTGTCTTTGACCATAAAGCCAATCAATGGTTTAACAGTGAAGTGTCTGAACAACACTGCAGACTGGATTCTCTACCCACAGAGTCCTGCGTGGGTTGAATGCACATCGGCAGGTCATCGGCGTTACATGGTGTTAGTGGATGCAATGTCTGTATCAACTTGTACCGGTCCCGCAGCCACAATGGTCTTCGCATTGTTGTAGACACATGCAGCCTCTTTTCTGGAAATCCTTGTGTGTCCGTGTGCGACCAACTCAAGTCCACAGCAGTCCGCTGTATGTAGCTATGTAGGAGCCCATCTGCACAACATCCATCTGTGAGGCTGCCAGCTTTGTGTCTGACAAGCATCCTCTGTTTGTAGGATGACCGATTTAACCCCCAGTCCTCAGCGATGTAGTGTGTCACGTAGCTCTCCGCTCAGAGCGCCATGCAGCAAAAAGCCACAAAGCTTTCAAAAGTTAGCATCAGCTGCTTCTTTCTTGCCATGACTGCTCTGCTACCAGTCTTTGTCACGTACCGTGTGGAGCTTGTAAGCTGAGAAGGCAGTGTTGCAATCTGTCCCTGGGAAATGTAACGTTGCACCGAATTGAAAAAGGAACTAAGTTTTGTTACCATAGTTTCAGTAGTAGCGTGTTACACTACTTTTTACCTGAAAAAGCAGTTTGTTACA
Organism: Etheostoma spectabile; assembly: GCF_008692095.1. Lineage (NCBI taxonomy): Eukaryota > Metazoa > Chordata > Actinopteri > Perciformes > Percidae > Etheostoma > Etheostoma spectabile. The sequence continues at coordinate 24,086,587 of NC_045752.1, forward strand.
CTGCATAACAATTATTAGAAACATATACAAGGCAGCTTAGTATCCCACTGACACATCTAAAGCCCTTCAGACAAACTTTCAGAAAAAACGTTTCCTAAATGACACAAAGGCAATGTATACAGTTATTGATGGTATCTATCTATCTATCTATCTATCTATATTTAATTGAATGTAATGTGAATTGCTCCTCACACTCCTGTTTGTTGGTGAATATTTTATTTTACATTCACCAATAGACCTGCTATAGAGCTGTGTTTTATGAGTGGGTTTCCTAATTAGTTTTTTGTATTATGCATGCAGGTCCTTAAATTGCCAACCCGCCCATTGCCGGTAAAAATGACCTTTGGCTTGTATAACATTGTAAAGTTAGGAGCCAATTTAGCCAGTGATGAATGAAGTGACGCGTCTGTTTAAATCGACAGGATGCAGATAGGATCCGACAAGTCAGTGTTTACAGACTGGGCTGTTTCTGGCTAGAAATGTGGGCAATTTGGTGTGTGTTTGGCTTGGAAATGAACGGCACTGCATGAAACAAGCAACAGAGGGAACAGGTAGGTGTTCTAATCTTATGGTATATGTTATGTGAGAAGGAACAACTGTGAGTTCATAATGAAACTGGATTTACTGAAGGGAGTGAGTCTGTGGCATGGATGTCATAACAGCAATGATACTAAAATGTTGCTTAGGAAAACTACACTAAATTGTGGGCTGTCCACATACTTATGTCCATTAGTGTCTGTACAGTATACTGTACATTGCACAATGTTTTCTTTAAATTAGTTTTACACTTGCATAAAGCAGGGCTGGATATTCAGGCTGAATTGTAACTAAAGCTAGATTAGGATTCAGCAGTAATGGTTATGGATCATCTCAGGCCTGAGGCAAGCAATGTCAAGAAATGCACCCAGCAACCAAGTACTTGCGTGTGTGTGTGTGTGTGTGTGTGTGTGTGTGTGTGTGTGTGTGTGTGTGAGAGAGAGAGAGAGAGAGAGAGAGAGAGAGAGAGAGAGAGAGAGAGAGAGAGGGGTGAAGACTTAGAAAATGACCATAATTACAGTTAAAGTCAGGTGACTAGTCGGCTGAATGACAGCTCCTAATTAACAGACACACTTATGCAGACACCCACAAACCCTAAGCTCTATAATTCTGCTTATAAAACAAGCTAGTTTGGTTGTTTGGAGATTTTTCTCCTTTCCACCTCTGGCAAAATGCAGTTCTGTAGTTCAATTATTTCCAGTGTGGCTGTCTGGATTTCTCTGCTTAACATACTGATAATATGGTAAGCCATAATCACTCACTTTTGTCCCTCTCTTCCATTGCTCTTTCTTTGATTCCACTTATGTGCAGAGGGTTTCATGTAATAACTGCAAAACTATCTAAATTGTTATGGATTAACATACAGATACAAATAGGCTGTGTAAACAAAATGACTGAAAATGTCAAGTTTGTCCTGAGAAGGGAGCAAGGAGAAAGTCTTTTGGATCTTAAAATGAGTCCCTTTGGAACATGAATTAGCTATGATAGACCTTGAGTGAAAGTTGTCATTTAGGCCAGATGTTGGCTAGAGGAGCACTTCTATACACTGACCGGCCACTTCATTAGGTACATATTTACAAGGTTGGACTCCTTTTGCCTTCAGAACTGATTTGATTCTTTGTGGCATAAATTTAACAAGGCGATGCAATCATTTCCTCAGAGATTTTAGTCCATATTAACATAGCAACACCCATTTGCTGCAGATTTGTCGGCTGCACATCCGTGAGATGGACCTACCGTTCCACCACATCCCAAAGGTGCTCTATCGGATTGAGATCCTGTGACCGCGGAGGCCATTTGGGTATCAAATCATCATCATGTTTAAGAAACCAGTTGGAGATGATTTGAGCATTGTGACATGGCGTCACAAAGCTCGTCATGTTGGAAGTAGCCATTTGGAGATAGGTACGCTGTGGTCATAAAAGGATGGACACGGTCAGCTACAAAACTCAGGTAGGCTGTAGCGTTTAAACAATGCTCAGTTGGTACTAACGACCCCAAAGTGTGCCAAGAAAATATCCCTCACACATCACCACCACCAGCCTGAAGCATTGATGCAAGGCTGGGTGGCAGCTTTCATGTTCATGTGAATAAATCATCAGCAGCAGAAGTTGAATCTCAAACCAGACAACGTTTATCCACTGTTCGATGTGTTGTGCGTTCAGATGATCTTCTGTATACCTCGGTTGTTACAAGTGTTTGTTTGAGTTACTGCTGTCTGTCTATTAGCTCAAATCAGTCTAACCCTTCTCCTATGACCTCTGCCATCAACCAGGTATACTCACGCAGAGAACTGCCTCTCACTGGACACAGTATATTCTCTTTTTCGGACCACTCTGTACACCCATAAGATGGTTGTGTGTTTGAAAATCAGCTGTTTCTAAAATAGTTAATTGAGCGGTCTGGCACAAGCAACCATGTCAAATTCAAAGTCACTTAAATCACCTTTCTTCCCCATTCTGATGCCTGGTTTGAACTTTAGCAGAACGTCTCGACCATGTGTACATGCCTTGGCATTTGCGTTATTGAACAGTAGAACAGGTGTACCTAATCTGTGGTCATGGCAGCACATGGGACATTATTTCAATAAATTAATCAATATGTCTTTATCTCAAACTATTCTAATCAGGTTTCTTTTTATGCCCCTTGACATTTCAAATGAATGATGGCAGCATATATTGAGCCCATCACCTAATAAGATGTCTTGAGATGTCTAAAGATGAATGGCTTGCAGCTTCCCCCACAAGGATATTTCTACACATCACAGCTTCCCTGAGTCAAACACAGCACCTTGTACACATAACTGATTTGGTTTTTATGAAAGGTTATTGTACTGTTTTTTTCCTGACCTACCAAACTTCATAAATAAAAGTCAACTTTTACATAATGCCACTGGTGAATTTAACTAGAAAATAGAAAATTACACCTAATTAGACCTCCCCTATGTATCCTCAAAGCAAGCCTCATTGGAGTGCTTTTGCTCATGTATAAATCATTACATAGGCTCGCTGCATCCTATCTATCCAACCTCATCATCTCTTCTGTATCCCCTTGTGTCCTTTTCTGGCAGGATACTGCTTACTTTTCCAAGATTTATGAGTGTTTTCCTACCACATCTCCAGTCAGTTACATAACTTTTCTCTTTCAATCAAGGAAGCTATTTCTCTGGGAGCTTTCAAATCAAAACCTACCAATTCAAAATCAATCTTAATGTCATTTGACCAACCATAGGATTTCCAGTCAAGTAAGTAGACATTCTCTTACTGTTTTGGTTTGGGCAAACCAAATATGAGGCTAAATTTTACCACTAGGTTTTGCACTTGTCTCAGCCACCCCTGAGTAATGATGTTTTGTTTTTTTGTTTTTTAATGGTACCTGCTCGGCTCACCTGGACTCGGCTCAACTTGGCTAGGCTGGTCGTCATAGCAAGAAACGTCAAAGGTGTGTTGTTTTTGATTCTCAGCGTGTGGCTGTGGCCACAGCCAGAAGACAAATTAGTTTCAAAAGAAGCTGGAGGCAGCAAAAGATAAAAAGGCTGGCTAAAATATTTAAACACGGCGAGTTTGTCCAGGACACCCCCTGTCTGTTTCTAGCAATGATGACGCAGTGATAATAGTGACGATTCTCTCTGACCAATCAGTAGTCTGCAGTTTTTCACGTCAGCTTTTGGTATCACCTTAGCTTGCTTGGAACCTAGACTGAGGCGGTATTAAAAAAAATTACCTGTTACCAGGTACCAGGGACTTTTTTTTCCATAATGGAAAACCAAAAGAGGCGAGTAGAGTCGATATCATGCAGTGGAAAAACACCATAAGACTATTAAGAAAGTTTGTAATGAGAGTTTAGACTCCAGACCACATGGTAATGGTAATGTGCCTCTAAGCCGTGAATTTTTACCTGCATTGAGGTTATAACGGGGATGGTTTAGTGTCTTTGGTTACAGTAATTATTTGATTAGGTGTTAAAACTTTGCCAATTCTTTTTCCAATAGTACTTTCTTGCAGTACTGCATTTTCAGGAATATATTTTTAGGACCGTAGTTTTATGTTTTAAAGGTTGATTCTGCCCAAATTCTAGTTTCTGTCAAAGTACTTATTGTTTTAAAGGTTTTACTTCACCCAAATACTACTTTCTGTCCAAGTAGTGTACTTAGTTTAAAAGGTTTATTCCACACAAATACTACTTTTGTCCAAGTTCTTGTAGTTTTAAAGGTTTATTTCACCCAAGTACTACTTTCTGTCCAAGTAGTGTACTTAGTTTAAAAGATTTATTCCACACAAATACTACTTTTGTCCAAGTTCTTGTAGTTTTAAAGGTTTATTTCACCCAAGTACTACTTTTGTCCAAGTACTTAGAGTTTTAAAAAAAGATTCACCCAAATTCTACTTTCTGCCCAAGTACTTACAGTTCTGAAGGTTTATTCCACCAAAATACTACTTTGTTTTTCTTCTAGAATAGAATCTAGAATAGTTACAAAGGGGTTTTCCAACTAGACACTTGTTTGTCATGCTACTCATCTTGGTTGCTAAGAATTGCAATTTGAGCAATTTGTGTAATTAGCATGATTAGTGCATTAAAAATGTATTTAATTATAAATAACAATCGATTGACAGATTCCACAAACCCCCCCCCCCCCTTAACCTTAAAGAACTTGCAAGAGAGAAAAAGAGACAGAGAGAAATGCAAGAAAAGGAATAACATGTTATTGATGTTTTACTTTTCCTATCTCTTTCCAATATCCTCCACTTCACTGAAAAAGTAAATGGGTAACATAATTGCTCGCTGGGTTTATAGAAATATTGGTAACACATTGGTACAAATTAATGACATTACTTCTATGGTAAGTTATTAACTGATTTATAAAGTTAATAAAGATTTCATGGCATTAGCTGGGTAACAGCTCAGCCTCTTGATGAGATAAATTCATCAGACAGAATTCATTAGGGATGAGCCGAATACTCGGCTGAAACGAGTATCTGGTATGGATAAAACACTTTTGCCGAGTACAAGTATTATACGAGTAATATGAGTCAATATCCGTGCTCGGATTGAATAAGTCTCCGTTCTGTGATAGGCTAGTCCCAGCGCCCCTCCACACACACAGATTCCTCCTGTTGTTGTGTCCCACCGGCCCTGCTCACACACGCTCAGGACATGGGGAAGTGAACGTCTCTCTCCTCAGGTCCGCGGGTTTTTCCGTTAACATTTAGGGTTTCTTCAGCTTCAGGTTTGTTTTATACTTCGGTTCAAACTAGTACCTAGTAACCAGGAGACTTCTGGTAACGTGGGGTTTGTTCAGACATGGTGTTGGTAGAATGGGACTCGGGTTGCATCTCTGCCGTCGAGTTTTTTTTTTTAAACTGCCTGCTGGCTCTAACCAGTTTTTTTGAGTGTCTGAAACTTTCTTGCTGTGTTTCATAAAAAAATAAATAAAAGGCAGTTCCGGTATAAATAAATAATATTACAAACACATTCCAACCCCCCGCCCCCCTGTCTCTCTTTGTTTCTCTCTCTCTCTGTATCTCTTACTCACTCACACACACACACACACACACACACATACCTGGTGTGAAAATAAAAAAGAATTTTCAAAAAAAAAAGATCAAAAGTTAAAAAAAGAAAGTTATATTATTGAGTATGAAAACTCTTGTTCATTACATTTTACTTAATAATTGCAACCACATTGTTGTATTTATTGTTGCAAAACTTGTTATATAATGTAGGCCTATATAGTTTGTTTGTTACCATGACAACACCATTGATCGGAAGCCCGATGCTGTCATGTAGTTTTCTAATCAGCAATAAATATCACAATTTCTGATCAACTCATATCAATTGCATGCTTAAAATAACAGACTGGTTAAAGCCCCGCCCATTTCAAGACAACCTGACCCACTTCCGGGTTGAATCTGACCACTTCCGGTATAGGCCCCGCCCATTCCAACTGAGAAAGACTGAACACAAACAAAATGCCCCACAAAGAAATTCAATGGTTTCTTGTTGGACTTGCTGGCTTGTGATGTGGAATGAGATCGGGACCTTGGTGAACTTGCTTACCAGTAACTTGCTTGTTGGACTCGCTGGCTTGTTAATTTAGCCTGTTTAGCTTCCAAGGTATGTTCTTTATGCTATTGTGTAGCTGAATAACTGTTAATGTGTTACGTTAACATACCTGACACCTATTCAACCTGTTGTTCTGTGTGCTATTGTGTAGTTGAATAACTTGCCTTTCCAGATTTTTTGTCTGTTCTTGGTCTTGAATTTTGTGAAATAAATGTCTAAATAAATGCTATTTATAGTTCAGTGCAACTGATATTTGTTTTTTTCCTCTTCATGACACAATTTCTGACTGATGGGATACCATTTATAGTCCGTTAAATACAGTATATGTTTGCGTTCCCTTTGTTTCATGGACCTGCACCACACATTGACCTTACCTAGCAGTTGAAACCTGCCCTAGCTGCAAATTTCCCATCCTCCTGCCCCATCATGTTCCTCGCTGTGTTCTGCTTTGTAATCTCAATCATGCATTGTCCACTACCTGATGCATGTTCAGCTGGCCTGGTGGAGATTCCCTCTAAGGGCTTGCTGGCGGACTATATTATTTATACCAGCCATTTCTTTAGCAATAGCAAATGACATTGGATCATGAGATTAGTATCACCATTATAAATGACCTTGTTCGATACCTCCTTTAGTCTTTACTAAAAAACATGAGGAAAGAAACTCAAGTGGAACTCTGGGACATGCCACCAGATTCCACAGGTGTCACATTAACACAGCCCCAATGTTACATAAATTTGAGTAGGCAGAGTGAATATATTCCATATAGGCATACTGTATGTACTGTAAGTCTTTCTCATGCTTATGTTGGCATTGTATCTCAGTTCTGGTTGAGGTCACTATTAAAAGTGCCACAAGCAATGGGTTGTAAATATCAGGATGATTTGAATCTGTACTGATATTCTATCAGCCACTTGGACAGCTTTAAATCCATCTCAGTTTTTTTTCTCCAGTTGCTTTCAATTTATTTTAAGTTATTCCGGTTGAAAGATAATTCATTGGTATTAATGTATGCTGTTGCAGAAGAAATTAACAATATGAACACATAAGAAGCAGTACATTTGATCATTAGATAATTAATCTGTTTTTTTTTTTTAAACAAAAAACAATTGGCAATTCAGTGTGCTTTCAACCTTTTGTTAACCAAGAACGCCATCTTATGGGCTCCTAAAATAAAGAAAATGGTTCACAAAGCTTTGTGAGGCTTCATTTGGCCATCAGTAGCGTGTGATGATTTCATTACCGTTTTAAATTTTCCTGATGGTACTTTCTAACAAGCAAATTATTAGCTAATCACTAAAAAGGCAAGATTATTTAAACTAGTATAATGTGAGATGGCATTGAAATCATAATAAAGGTAATGTGAGGTGATGGTTTGTTTAGTGACTGTCCTCGTATGGTTCAGGTATTCTTGTCTGCCTCTCAGCTTCTACAGAAACTACATAGTCCAACTCCAAGCGTGTTGTTTTACATTTTTGCAACTGGGAGGCTTGTATATCTCCTAAAAAGTACTGATTTGAATATTTCCACAACAATAGCACAATAACCTGTGTTGTGTTGGGAGATTCATAAAGTCTCTGAAAGCCACATTTTTCCAGACTGCTAATTTCCATAAACAGTAGTTAATTTACTCTTCAAGGGCCTTCATAGATGTTTTGTATGAGCGTCCTTTTGTTTGAGGGTCCTTTTGTGTGTCTATTCATGTGATTATGTGTGTATGTAACATTAACAGCAGGCACAGGAGCTGTGATGCATAAGACATTTGGTCTGAGTGTAAGGCACCAAACAAAAAACACAAAATAAATTCAATTCCATTCAGATTCACTAAAGAAAGAGCATATTGAACTTGGGCTGAACTCCCTACTCTGAGACTGAGGGTACAAAGTATTTTTGGAGGTTGAAGATCATACAATCTCTTCTTTGACACTTATCCACCATTTAAATTTAGTTTGATGACACAGTTTAAAACCCTTGAGTCTGTTTCAGCGTTGTCACCGCACAGAGCACCGTGCCAATTGGACTCTGACAGCCATGGGACAAATCTCAAGCCTTGACTGATTAGTGGATGCTGACTACTCTTAGCTCTGAACCGTTTGTAAGATTTTAAGGTCAAATTAAACTGGCATGATAGTATTTATTATCCACTTCTTTCAAGGTTCCAGTCAGATTTTTTTTTTTTTAAACTCACTTTCAAACTGCACCACAACATTCACTGATAAATATTAACATATAATCTCTATTATAACAAGGATTTAGTTCCATCAGAGGGACCAATTTACATAATAAGTGATAGAGATACTTATTTATTGAGCCAACATGTCTAAAGCGTAACATGATTTTTACATTTTTAACCTGAGATTATACAAAATTTCAAATGAACATTTAAGTGGAACTGTTTAACCAAACAGAGCTGTCTTGTGTGCAGAGTCCGTGTTTTAAAAACAGAAGGACATGCAGAGGTTTTATTCTGAGCTGAGGGGGGACTCATGTTTACCACATGAATTATCTGTATCCGGATCCGTACTCGGACTGGGCGGGGCCTAAACCGGAAGTGGTCAGATTTAACCCGGAAGTGGGTCGGGTTCTCTTGAAATGTGCAGGGCTTTAACCGGTATGATATTTAAGCATGCAATTGATATGGGTTGATCAAAAATTGTTATATTTATTGCTGATTTGAAAACTATTTACATGACAGCATCGAACTTCAGATCAATGGTGTTGTCATGGTAACAAACAAACTATATACAGAACGTTTTGCAACACATGAATACAACACATCGGTTGCAATTATAAAGTAAAAGTAATGAACAAGAGTTTTCATACTCAATATAACTTTCTTTTTTTAACTTTTATTTTTATGATCAGTGTGATTTTTTTTTTTGGTTCTTTTTTATTTTTTATTTCCACACCAGGTATATGTGTGTGGGTTGTGGTGTGGGTGTGTGTGTGTGTGTGGTGAGTAAGAGAGAGACACAGAGAGAGAGGGGGCGGGGCAGCTGACAGAAAAAAAAAAAATCTCCGTGGCAAGAGACGCAACGGGAGTCACATTTAACCAAGCAGCATGTCTGAAACCACGTTCACCAGAAATACTGGTTACTATGTAAGGACTACAAACCCACGTTCACCAAAATCTACTGGTTCCTGTAAGGACTACAAACCCCACGTTCACCAGAAATCTACTGGTTACTATGTAAGGACTACAAACCCCACGTTCACCAGAAATCTACTGGTTACTATGTAAGGACTACAAACCCCACGTTCACCTGAAATCTACTGTAACTAGTAAGGACTACAAACCCCACGTTCACCAGAAATCTACTGGTTATAGTAAGGACTACAAACCCCACGTTCACCAGAAATCTACTGGTTACTAGTAAGCTACAAACCCCACGTTCACCAGAATCTACTGGTTATATGTAAGGACTACAAACCCACGTTCACCAGAAATCTACTGGTTCCATTGTAAGGACTACAAACCCCACGTTCACCAGAAACTACTGGTTACTAGTGGATACAAAACCCACGTTCACTGAAAACTACTGTTACTATGTAAGGACTACAAACCCCACGTTCACCAGAAATCTACTGGTTACTATGTAAGGACTACAAACCCCAGTTCACCAGAAATCTTGGTTACAGTAGGACAAACCACGTTACCAGAATCTACTGGTTACTATGTAAGGACTACAAACCCCACGTTCACAGAAATCTACTGGTTACTAGTAAGGACTACAAACCGAAGTTAAAAAAAACCTGAAGCTGAAGAAACCCTAAACGTTAACGGAACAGATCCGCAGACCTGATTGACTGACGGAGTAGGGAGAGGAGTGAGGAGAGAGAGAGAGAGAGAGAGAGAGAGAGAGAGAGAGAGAGAGAGAGAGAGAGAGAGAGAGAGAGAGAGAGAGAGGGAGCGCATTCTCCATGTTCTGTGTGTGTGATAGAGCTGAGCGGGTTTGTAGGCGGGGGGGGGGGGGGGCGCTGGGTTATACACAGAACGCTGCGCGGGCCAGTTGAGGAGGTTTTATTCAATCCGAGTACGGATATTGACTCATATTACTCGGATAATACTTGTACTCGGCAAAAGTGCTTTATCCGTACCGGATACTCGTTTCAGCCGGATACTCGGATCACCCCTAATCGTTATCTTTTCAATTGGAATGTGACTGAGTGTTTATGACCCTCAGAGCAGTGGACTGTAAAGAGGGACTGGAACCAGATTCAG
>NC_045752.1:24096927-24097071 GCF_008692095.1 Etheostoma spectabile
TAACATCATCAATTCAACTTCTGACACATTTGTAGAGCTGGGTTATAACAAAATATACCAGAACATGTTATATTATAAAACAGAAGTATTGCAAAGCATCTTAATGTAGGCTAACAAACAACAAACTATATACTTATGACAACA
>NC_045752.1:24097081-24097152 GCF_008692095.1 Etheostoma spectabile
ATGACCAACATGTCTTCATTTATGCTGAAATAATAGTTTTACCTTTTAGCTTAAATGTATAATGCAAATCA
>NC_045752.1:24097162-24098640 GCF_008692095.1 Etheostoma spectabile
TGTTTAAGCACATATAACATTTTAAATTCCAACAATAGACAGTTCTGTCCAGTAAGAATGTGAATTGTTCAATAATAAATATAGGCCTATGTGTGCTTTTGTGTGTGTGTGTGTGTGTGTGAAAGGAGGGGTTCATTAACATATTTGTATTTTATGAGTATTATTGTTGAAAACTGATCAAAACAGCTATGTCTGCGCGCCCGGATGGCTCAGTTGGTGCGTGTCGTTCCCCTTCTCTCCCCTTTCATGTCTTCAGCTGTCCTGTTAAATAAAGACCTAAAATGCCCAAAAATAAAAATAAAATAAATAGCTATATGGATATACCCTTTTTATCCAAACCCAATTACTTGTATAGGCATTTCCACTAACGCTGCCTCTCATGTTTGATAATCTTTTTCCAAGACGTTAATGAAAAATTCATGCCTTGTCCCCGGATATCAAGTGAAATCATTATGCAGCCTGAGTGCTCGAATCTTAGTGTGTAAGTCTTCTCTGTCCTGCAATGGAAGTCCACACGGGTTGAAAGCACACAGATTTGCCAAGAGCGCCATCTAGTGGGCTCGGAAAATAAAGAAAAAGCTTCATGAGGCTTCATTTGGCCATCACTAGTAATTTGCCCCTTTTAGTCACTTTCAAGTGGAACACCCACTTTATGGAGCTTCTTTGACTGACAATGGACTTAAAGAGTAAGCACTGTTGTCCAATTGGATAGATAGCTGTATAGCCCAATCAGAGCCACGAAACTGCCCAACACATCATTAGATAAGGTTATATTAAAGTTAAAAGTTTTCACGCATGCAACATACAGACTTTGGAGTCTTGCCTATTTAGTCACAGGGACACATAATTTGGCTGAACCAAACTTCCCGCAAATTTTGAGCAGAAAAGCAGATTTGTGTATTGTTGGAAACTATTAAAAAAGGAAGCTATTAAAATATTTCCATTTTATTTTTTCAGGTCGTGGACAATACGTACAACCTGTGATTATATGAAAAGCAAAAAGTAAATTAGAATAATTTAGTGTGGAAGAAAGAAGTCTCTTGTTAAATTTTAGATATAGAAATAGTTCATGAAAGGTTTAGCTCTCTCTCATATTCCAAATTGCTTCATTTGCATTACCATTATTAGACCTACGTACAGTTTATTCTTGCCACAGAAGGTCAAAATCTGACATTTAGGGGATAATAGGCAGCAGGTGTCTTGCACACAACTACTCTGTGTGCAGTAATGCGTGCGATATATTAAGAAAAACAAACTGTTGAATGTAAATGATTGAAAAAATATATATATATGTTGAGAACCATAGAAGCAAGAGAGACAAATCAACAAGGTAGTCCGATTTTGAAAGTGAGTTTCATGTTGTGATGGGGGCGGAAGGAGGACCAAAACGCAGTGGAGCAGGTAGGAAGGCAAAAAGGGTTTATTGGGGGAAAACGCAGCAGCAACAGATTCCAAAAAACATCAAAACACAGGGAGCC
>NC_045752.1:24098650-24098787 GCF_008692095.1 Etheostoma spectabile
CAAAAACCGAAGCACAAGGGCTGGAAACTCACAAGGGAAGGTAAACCGGCAAAAAAATATCACGGGGAAGTCTTACTGGAGCTGGAACAGAGAAGAGGTGATGACATGCTGGAGAACAAAAGGATCTAACAAGAGGC
>NC_045752.1:24098797-24100099 GCF_008692095.1 Etheostoma spectabile
CTGGGGTTAAATACATGAGGTAACGAGGTAATAGGAAACACATGAGACAACAGGTGAATCACATTAGGGCGGGGCTGGACAATCAGACAAACAAAGTAAAGCTAGACTAGACAAGACAGGACAAGACAGGAAGCTGACTACCAAAATAAAGCAGAAAGCAGAACAAACACACACAGGGAAACATAAGACAGAATCTATGACACCAGACTAGGGAGAAAACCGGGACAAAAACACCGGGAAGGCCAAATGGGAAAATAACCCCCAACAAAAACCCCAAACCACAACAGTTTCATGTGTTATTTGCTGGTTTCCCCTAATTCTGTGATATGCCTTGTGACATATTTTGCTGCTTCTATGCTTCAGTTTTGTCGCCAAGTAAATATTGAATTAAGTTAATGGCATTCAAGATTAACACAGTCCACTGCGGGCGCATGCAGGATAAATATATGTTTTATAATGCTCCATAACTGCGACCTCTCTCCACGTCTCATATTTATTTAGAATGTGTTTTTCACATTCACATTTACAGTGCTTGTGGTAAAGAAATCAACTCTAGATCACTGATAAAAGTACACAGAAAATATGTTTGATGGACCTGGCAGGAAAGACAGAAAGAAAGAACAATGAGAGGAACAAATGAGTTTAACGGAAACTTCAGAAGACCATATTTACTCCCCCCAATAATTTTACTTTTAAATGCTTTAGTCGAAAGCACCATGGAATTTGCCGGAGATGCAGACGTGGGAACAGAGCGGGAGCACTGATGAAATTAAAGAAGTGGGGACTACGCACCTCGCTTCCAGCCATTCACCTGGCAAACGTCTGGTGCATGGCAAATATGATGGATGAGCTGCTGCTTCTCAACCAAAACAACTCAGACTTTTACTGATCCGCTGCCCTTTGTTTCACTGAAACCTGGCCCTGTGAACGCATCCAGGACCGCGCACTTCCGCTACCTTGTTTCTAACTCATCCGGCTGGCCCTCAACACATAGCTTTGGGGGGAAAGGAAAGGCAGAGGAATCTGCTTCTACTTAAACAAAGGTTGGTTCACAGATGCTACAGTGCTGAAAAAGACGTGCAGAATCCTGGGTCATGAGCCCAGAGTAGAGCCGCTGCTCCTTTGCGTCGAAAGGAGCCAGTTGCAGTGGTTCGGGCATCTGGTAAGGATGCCTCCTGGGGGCCTCCTTAGGGAGGTTTTCCAGGCACGTCCAGCTGGGTGGAGGCCTTGGGGAAGACCCAGGACTAGGTGGAGGGATTATCTCATCATCACGCGTAGCTATGGTGACCAGCCACGCTGAGG
>NC_045752.1:24100109-24105455 GCF_008692095.1 Etheostoma spectabile
AATCTGCAATGGAAAACGGACGCAGAATGCGTCAAGTCGAGTAGAGGCGAGTTGAGGCGAGTTGAGTCGAGCTGTTACCAGCAGTGGAAAAACGCCATAGAGGGGGCCTACACAAGTGGGAACCGCGACGTATATAAGCAGGCCAGGAACAAGCTGACAAAGGAGATCAGGGTAGCCAAAAGAAACTACAGTGAGAAACTAAAAAATAACCTCTAAGCCAATTACCCTGCATCAGTTTGGAAAGGCCTGCAACAGATTACGGATTACAAGAGACCATCCCCTCACTTTGCAGAAAAAAGACTGGCTGATGACTTGAAAGACTTTTACTGCATGTTTGAAAAGCACGCATCATCACACCCCTCACGTACAACACCCAACCCCCTCCCCTCACCTGCACTAACAATCCACGAAGCAGAAGATCAAAAAGGCTCCAGGACCTGATGGTGCGTCCCCCTTCTTGTCTGCGAGTCTGTGCTGGCGCCAATCTCTACGCAGATCTTTAACCGGTCTCTGGAACAGTGTGACGTGCCCTCCTGCTTCAAATGCTCCACCATCATCCCAGTCCCCAAAAAACCCTCCATCACAGGGTTAAATGACTAAAGGCCTGTCGCCATGACGACTTTGGTCAGGAAATCGTTTAAAAGACTGGTGTTGAGCCACCTGCTGTACTTCCTGCTGTTTGCCTACAGGACAAACAGATTGGCGGATGATGCAGTCAATATGGGACTGAAATGCATCCTGCATCACCTTGATCCTGTTTGTGAACTTCAGCTCGGCGTTCAACATCATCATCCTTAAACTCCTACTCCTATCAGAAGCTAACCCAGTTCTCAGTGCCTGCCACATTTCCTGATTGACAGGCAGCAGCATGTCAGACTGGGGAGCATCTCATCCAAAACCCAGTTTATTAGCACTGGCGCCCCACAGAGGTATATCCTCTCCCCGCTGCTCTTCTCCCTCTACACTAATGACTGCACCTCAAAGACTCCTGAAGTTTGCAGATGACACCACCATCATTGGTTTGGTCCAGGATGATGATGAGTCTGCTTAGAGAAGTGGAACAGCTGGTCCAATGGTGCAGTCAGAACTAGGGATGAGCCGAGTACTCGGGTGAAACGAGTATCCGGTACGGATAAAGCACTTTTGCCGAGTACAAGTATTATCCGAGTAATGCGAGTCAATAGGCTCGTTCGAGATGAACTGCGCCTCGCCTTTAAAGTGGACGAGAGCAGGCGGCAGCAGCGGGGGGCGGTGACAAAAAGCTGCGGTAAAGTCGGACAGTTTCCAGCTGATTCCAGCCGCCTTCAGGCTGGACAGGAAGTGATGAAAACACTGTGAGAGAGCATTCCCGAGCCGATTCCGATTTAATAAAATATATTCAGACCCACACATCAGCTGGTACACAGTCTCCAGTTGTTTTAATTATGACAGAGTAGCTGTTAAAGTGCTCTACATGCGATCTGTTGCTGATTTTTAACAACACACTGGAATGATCCGTGATCTGAACGGATTTAGTCTCTTTGACTTCTAACTTAACTATCAGTCCACAAACTGTGTGTTCTGGACGAATAATCTTTAAATCAGACAAATAGCAATTAATCCCTCCGATTCAAAAACAATAAAAAGTTTATATAAAACGTCATCATTTGTAAACCAATCAGGTGTTAAATCAGCTGAGAAGCCGGCGTTTCCCAGCATGCTCTGGGTCCGCCTGGGTCTGCCTGGCTCTTGCAGTCGGTGAAAAGCAACTGCGCCGCCTGCGTCTCAGACTGCGGCCGCCTTGCTCTCGTGAGATTTCCGTTGCCACACTGTGCATGACGTCAGAGCAAGTCGGGATCAAGTCGGACACAATCTAACCGCATGCACCGGGCGCCGATCGCCGTGATCGATTCTGCGCAGACCTGGCTCATCTCGAACGAGCCTATTATCCGTGCTCGGATTCAATGAAATTCTCCATTGACTGTGTCTCCGTCTGTGGATAGGCTATTCACATGCCTCCACAACGCCTCTCCCTTACCTTTCTGTGATAGGCTAGTCCCAGCGCCCCTCCCCTACACTATTCTGTGATTGGCTAGTCCCAGCGCCCTTCCCTATGCAGACAGACTCCCGCTGCTGTGCGCCTCTCACTCGCACACGGGACACGGAGAAGTGAACAGCTCTCCCCTTCTGGTCCGCAGGGATTTTTCTGTTAACATTTAGGGTTTCTTCAGCTTCAGGTTGGTTTTATACTTCGGTTTGAACTAGTACCTAGTAACCAGGAGACTTCTGGTAACGTGGGGTTTGTTTAGACATGCTGCTTGGTAGAATGCTACTCGGGTTGCATCTCTGCCGTCGGATTTTTTTTTTTTTTTTTTTAACTGCCTGCTGGCTCTAACCAGTTTGTGTCAGTGTCTGAAACTTCTGCTGTGTATTAAAAAAATAAAAGGCAGTTGCGGTATAAATGAATATATATAAATTAAGTTACCACACCAACACATTCCAACCCCCCCCCCCCTCCTCTCTCTCTCTCTCTCTCTCTCTCTCTCTCTCCTCTCTCTCTCTCTCTCTCTCTCTCTATATTATATATATATATCTTACTCACTCCACAGGCACAGACACTCACACATACCGGTGGGAAAATAAAAAGAACCATTAAAAAAATATTATAAGTTATATTATTGAGTATGAAAACTCTTGTTCATTACATTTTACTTAATAATTGCAACCACATGCTGTATTTATGTTGCAAAACTTGGTTATATCTGTAGGCCTAATAGTTTGTTACCATGACAACACCATTGATCTGAAGCTTGATGCTGTTGTAAATAGTTTTCTAATCCAATAAATATAAAAAATTTCTGATCAATTCTATCAATTCATGCTTAAAATACCATACGGTTAAAGCCCCGCACATTTCAAGACAACCAGACCCACTTCCGGGTTAAATCTGACCACTTACGGTTTAGTCCCCGCCCAGTCCGAGTACGGATCCGGATACAGATAATACAAGTGGTAAACAGATACAGATAAAGATACAGATAATGCTGTACTCGCTCATCCCTAGTCAGAACCACCTGGAGTTAAACCCCAAGAAGACTGTAACGATGACAGTGGACTTTAGGAGAAGTCTCCCCCACCCCCCAACTCCTTCCCCATCACCATCCAGAATGACACAGTGTCCATTGTGGATTCCTTTAGGTTCCTGGGATCAACCAATTTACAGGACCTAAAATGGTCTCCCCACATTGACTCTGTCCAGAAAAAGGCCCAGTAAAGGTTGTACTTCCTGCAACAGCTAAGGAGGTTAAATCTGCCTAAGGAGCTGCTGACCACTTTCTACTCAGCCATCATCCAGTCTGTCATCTGCACCTCCATCACTGTCTGGTTTGGGTTAGCCACCAAACGGGACAGGGCCAGAATGCAACGGACAATTAGGGCTGCAGTGAGGATCATTGGAGTGGACCTTCCTACCATCCAGGGCCTGTACCGGTCCAGAGTCAGGAAAAGGGCAGCAAAAATCTCTGGTCCTCCCATTCCAGTCCTCCCATCCTGGTCCCAAGCTGCTCAACCTCCTTCCTTCTGGTAGGCGATACAGGGCACTGCAAAACCAGCCGACACAAAGACAACTTCTTTCCCCAAGCAGTCACTCTGTTGAACGCTCAGAAATAGTCAATCAACTCAAATCTTAGACCATACTGATATTGCACTAATCCTTCCCTCTCTATAATGTGAATTGTTATTGTATATTTCTTGTAAATTTGTAAATTATATTGCTTTGTTGTACTATATACCTAACAGTATTTGATTTTATACCTCTTTCTGTCCTTTCTGTTTTTATTCTTTAAATGTTAAGTAAGTTTTGTACTTTGAGAACAAAGGTTAGTCAAATTCTTTTTTTGTTGGCCAATAAAGCTGTTTCTGATTTAATATTTTGTTTATGCTCCTTTTGTTTTCTTCATTTAAACTGAAGAAAAAGAGTAGCATCTTCAAACCTTTGAGCGTGACACAAGGCATGTAAGCTGCCTCATATCCGTAATCACTGTGGCATATTAAACAGCTAATGAGATTCTTAGATAATGAACCAATGAATGAGTTAACACATGGCCCATGTCTTAAGGCATGCATGCTACAAATTCTAATCAGATAATCTATGTGTAAGATGTGGTGTTAAGCATGAAGTCTCCAGGATTAGTGCATTTTGAGATGTGAACAGTTTTTATTTTATAGAGGTTGAATACATTTATTTGTAATTAATGTGACTAAATATGACTCCAGACTTTAAAATATGGAAATTATGTCATCATAATGAGTTTATGTACAGTTTGTCAGTGTGAAATACTAAGCATTTTTGACTAAATATGTATGTAGCACTTCTTCTTGGGGGAGTTTTTTTCTTATTTGAATAGAGGGTCTAAGGATAGTGGGTGTCGCATGCTGTACAGCCCTTGAGGCAAATTTGTGATATTAATAAAACTGACTTGACTTGATGGTTTTAAAGCTAGCGGTAATATAATAATAAACGCAGATAAGAAGAAGAATATTGCTTGACAGCAATTACAGTAATTAAACACATTGAGTTAGGATCTGTGTCCCACAATCTACAGACCACTCTGTATGTTGACATAAAAATAGTAATACATTATATATTAATCATTAACATATTTCTTCAGCTTGGGCTCCGGAAGTGAAGTAGTTGTAGGTCTTGTTGTGTAGAATTTGCAATTAGCAGGAAACATAAATCCATACTCCTTACACATTTGGCGCAGGCTTTGTTTCAATCCATCAAAAAGTTTTCTTTGACCCTGGACTTCAGCGGAGAGATCAGGGAAAAACATGACATGGCTCCGCTCAACTATGATTTCACCTTTCAGACATGCTGCCTTGATAACTCGATCTCTGTCTCGATATGTCAGGAATTTCCACATGAGAGCCCGAGGCCATGGTCCATCCTACTGAACCTGTGTCAGCTGTGGCATTTTCCCCATTTTGTAGGCTTGCTCAATGGTTAACAGTTGTCCTGCTGCTTCCATGTTAAGGGCCTTGGGTAGCCATGTTGTTAAGAATGCATACGCATCTCCATTCTCCGACCCTTTGGGTAATCCAACCAGTCTCAGGTTGGAACGGCGTTGACGGTTTTCCAACTCTTCAATCTGTGAGGAAAGTTTCTGGCCTCTTTTCCGTGTGGTGTCGGCCAGGGTCGGTAGCAAAGTTAGCTGGTCCTCCGCTTTGCTAATGCAGGTTTTTGCTTCTGTGAGTCTTTCAGAAAATGTCCCTATGGCTTCTTTTATCTCTTGGTTGTATGAAACTACTTCATGTAGCTGTGTGGAAAAGTCATTCCTCAGGGATTGTATGGCTGTTAAGATCTGG
>NC_045752.1:24105465-24115896 GCF_008692095.1 Etheostoma spectabile
GGCTAGCCTCCTCTTGAGTTAGCATCTTGCTCGTTGCCTGAGATACCCTGTCATCCTCGTGCAGAGTTTCAAAGTCTGACTTTTTGTCGTCTTTAGGTTGGCCTTTCCCTCACCCTTTCAACATTGTGTTCTGTGTATCGTAGGGCTGTCACATATTTTGCATTACAAATTGCTTGAATTAGTTATATATTAAAGGTAGAAATATATTAATTCCACCAGAGCCTAGCCCCACACGTCCGCTCAGTTGCGTGCCATAACCAAAACCTGATATAATTATGAATCATATTTTTGTATATCTGTATCAGTGTTTCGGTGTCTATGCGTCCCAACCGGCAGCGGCAGATGGCCACCCACCTAGAACCAGGGTCTGTCCGAGGTTTCTGCCTGTAAAAAGGAAAATTCTTCCTCGCCACTGTCAAACTAAATAGACCTACTCTATAAAAAAGTGTCCTGATATAACTCCTGATTTGACACAAAATTGAATTGAATTGGGTTCTTTAACATTTCCTCCACTCCCATCTCTGCAGCAGTCTTTTTTCTCTCTTCTTCTTTGCATTTTATCTATTCTGTCCCACAGACTGCTCATCCTCCTCCACCCACTCTTCCTCCTTTGCTTTTTTCACCCACATTATCCTCCATCCATTCCTTTTCATTTACCTCCCATGCCACTCCATGGCTCTCATCCTTCCTCCCCTTCTGTCCCTCGACAGCGGTGTCAGATTTTCCCCTGGCCATGAATTGTGCATGATTGTTCGTCTATGCAGCCAGAAGACTCACTTTCCTCCTCTCCTCTCCTCTTCTCTCTCTCTCTCTCTCTCTCTCTCTCTCTCTCTCTCTCTCTCTCTCTCTCTCTCTCTCTCACACACACACACACACAGACACACACAGTCACACAGACACACACACCTATACACACAAACTCACACACACAGTCCCACTGGGAACTCTAGCCACATCTCACCGACCCTTTCTCTTCATTAAAGTTCTATGTTAAATGAATGTTTCAGGTTGATCTTTTCACTGAGTCTTGTACAGAGGAAATTACTTGCAGGCAAACAAATCTATAGACTTCAGCTACTCTAATATATATGGCTTCTTCATTCCAGTTTTTACAAACCTATGCTATGAATAACTAAGAGAGAAGAAAGGCGGGGACGGGGGAATCAAGGGGGATACTGGACAAGACTGGGAAAGGAGGAGGAGAAGACTGATGGTAAAGGTGAGCTGAAATTCAGCTATTTGTCTGTTGGTGTTTCTACAGATGTAACAAAGTCCCTCTTTTTCCTGAGACCAGTGTCCCTAGGAATACTATTCATCGAACATGATATTGCACTGCAAAATTATATCAAGCGCCCAGAAAGTGTGCTGGGCTTTGAGGCTAATTAAATATAATGGCCAAACGGTGGAATTGCAACTCCCAGGCCTTCACTATACCATCTGCCCAAAAATACTTTTTCCTATAGACTTACATGGTGAAAGAGACGTCTGTTAATCATGAGATGCATTTTTTTGAGCGCCAGAACCCACGCAAAATGTTTTTTTTCACTATCAGAATATGATCCATTCGGTTTGATAACATTTAGAAAGTCTAGAATAGGCAGACAGTTACCGGTAAATCATTTAATCCCCATTCAACTTAGCAGAGCGCTAGACCGAAAGTAGCCGGCCTGGCTTGGGGAGGTCTCTGGTGCGCCTGCTCTATGGACAGCATAATGCAAAAGAAGAACCGACCACCCGGATAATTTTGCGCTCCATGATGGCTTTATGCGCCACCGAGCAACTCTCATAGGAATCAATGGGGCTCCGCCTTGAATGCTGTATCCAGTTCTAATAATACATCCATGAATTATACACACTGCTAACGTACTGTTCCAATGCAGGAAGTAATCTCCCCCAGGTGCAAGTAATATGTATTATGGTCTGAGATTTTGAAGTGCACTTCCCTTCATGCATTTGGGGTTGCCAGCAGGAAGCATAATGTTGCTATAGAGCCAGTAACTTAGCTGTGGGTATATCTTGAGCCCTGCTTTTTGGCCTGCATTTGTGTACATGTAGGCAAATTTGGACCATGAAACGTCTTGCTAAAATAGCTATCTGCAGTTCCTGTAATCATTGGTGCACAGACAAGATACAACGAGCAACTTTTTTTCTATCCATTCAAAGAGGATGTATGGATGTTCATCAGTGATCTGTGTTTGGATATGAATGGGTTTCTTGTCAAAGAAACCTGCATTCCACCAGTTGAGATACTGAATCAGTGTTATGGCATATGACAGATAGCACTAATCCATTAAAAACCACAAATTATGAGGGCCTTTAGAGAATTGTATATCTGTCCATATGGCTTATTTGAGTGTGCATGTGTGAGTGTGCACTAAGAAAGGGGATCATTTACAGTGTTGACACTTAAAATTAATTACACCGAGGAAGGGCAACGAGTTGGTGGCCCTTACACCGTTCTTTTTTCGGAATAATTGCCTGTTAGAGCCCACTAGTGTGTTTGGGAGCGTGGTTCTTGCCACCTCACTCAGTCACCCAAATGCAACAATTGCTCATCAGGTATGTGTATTGCATACCAAAGAGGAAGACAAAGAGTGAGACAAGAAAGAGAGTGATACAGAATGTAGTCTTGCATTGCCAGACCGATCTATGAAAAACTTTGGGAGAGCTGGTCTGCTGGGGTTAGCCTTCAGCCTAGCACAAACATTTGTTTGTTTGCCGTGTTAAGATTTCCTCCTTGTTCGGATGACAGCATTAGCCTGCTGCTAGAACCAGAGGCCAAAGCCGCGGCATTGGCCTCTGAACAAGGATAACACTGTTAGCAATGTGAGAGAAAAAGCGTCAGAGGTGCCTTCTGCTTACTGTAGCTCATGGCTACTGCTAATAAGATCATGTTTCTGCAGCTAGCTAGAGCCTTGCAGTGTGTCATCCTAGGGCTTTACAAAGAAAACAGGACAATGATTATTATAGAATCCCTGCTATATAACAGCATGGGAAAGAAATAGGAGTAGTAGTATTAGTAGTCGTATAGGTTGTTTTAAGAAGCCGCTGCATGCCCGTGCTCGAGCTGGACAGAGAGGAAAGAGGGAGAGCAGCATGCGTTTCATATTTATGCTCATTCTACTTCACATTCTGGTGTTTTTTTTTCATTCTGCATCCCCCAACTTTAATCAAGTAATAAAGTATGATTTGTCTTTTGTAACTATCTAAATATATTCTAGATGGACTTTACAGAATAGCTGAACATTAGAATTAAAACTAAGAATTAAAACGGTCTTTGTTTTATTCTGTATTTGTTTAAAACATGTACTGGATTAGCTCCTGGCTTGGTACGACTGTGGACATAGACTCAAATTGCACTCTTTAGTAGTGATGGCCAAATTAAGCCTCATAAAGCTTTATGAACTATTTTAGTTCATTTCTGAGCCCACTGATGCCGCTCTTGGGTTAAAGAAAAAGGCCTGCGAAATGTGCTTTCAACCAAGTGTTGAACAGAAAGCGCCATCTTGTGGGCTCAGAAAATAAAGACAACGCTTCACAAAGTTTCATGAGGCTTTATTTGACCATTACTACTCTGTAGTTGTCCAATATAAATGTAGCAGCTTCATTATTGTCAAATATGGCTGGGTTGCATAAGAGAACACACAATGGAAAAAGACCAACAAAAGAGCCGAGGCGACAGAGCAAGAACAAGAGAGAGCAATACGAATTAGACAAGGAGAGACTGAGATGGAGAAAATAATGTGAAAGAGGGGAGGAGGTTTACGCCTGGCTGAGCTCTTTATCTGAGCTCTCACCTGAACAACTGCTTGCTGTCTATCTCCTCTTCAGACTGCTATGGATGACAATGACAATACTGCTGCTGGTGCCAAAAATACCACCGCAGTAGACAACGACACTGGTGTCAACAAGACAGAGCAGGGGCTGATGGGAAACGCCTCCATGGATAATAAAATCAGTCCCAACCTTGCAAGTCCTCCAAAGTCCATCAATCAACAAGGATGATAAAAAGGAATCAGATGCTCTTGGGCAACAATGTCGCAAAGCTTTAATATTAAACAAGGCTACAAGTCAAAAGCTTTGTAAGCTGCTGACTTTGCTCTTCTCAGTATCAGTGCTACATTTCTATCTCTATTGTACTGTTGTTGTCTATCTCGCGACTGATGCAAACCATGATGCACCTCTTTTTTGGAACAGTTTATAATTTGGCTGAGCAGTGTTTTATAACAGTAGACAGTGCTGAGGATATACTGTACATCTGGCATATATTTTTTATATTGTATTGCTTATTTACAAGCAATATACAAATGTAGTGAGATACTGCAGGGGTGGCTCTCAGTACTTGGTGGTGGTAGAGTTGACCCAGTGCTCCACCAGTGGGTTTTTGGAATCCCAGCATTGGAAGTATAAGTTCTTAATAAATGGCCTGTTATGACAGTTAACCCACACTGACTCTTGAGCTCTTTATTGAATTTCATTTATAGTGTTAAATCCCAACAGAAGTTATCTTAGGACAACTTTCCGATAGAGCAGGTCAAGACCAAACTCTAAAACGTACAGAGAGCCAACATTACACCATGAGCAAACAGCAAGGGAAAACGTCCTTTTAAAAAACAGAAACCTTTGAAGAACCTGGATCTACGTCAAAATCAGCTTGAATGAAAATTTACATCGTCCCCTGAACTCCTTACCGTTTTATGGGCAGAATTTAAAAAAAAAAAGTAAATTAAGAAAACAAACTGTTTGTCTCAAGTATTTTGGGGAGATTTATATAAAGAATGTCAAAATGGAAACAATCAAGCCTTGGACAATTTGGACTCACTAAACAGAGAAATACATTAACAAGTGATGATAACAGTGCAGCGACTACAACTGGTCCTGAACCTGGTGACGAATCAACACATTATGATTTTGTTTCTCTCCAATGAGCCTATTAAAATTCTTGGATGAATTTTACTTAGTTGTTATATTTCTACTGGTTGCTTACAGTGGTATTAGTAGAATGTTTTTGGTAGTAACCCTGTTATTGATCGTGTTTCTGCACCATTGTATTCATGTGCGTGCATGTAACATGTTTTAATACTGGCGCACATTGGAAAATGGGGCTCCTCCAAAAGCCCCGGTGTGTTTCAAACCATGGCTGTACCACATGTATATCAATTTAAAAATGTACCTAAATACATAAATATATTAAATAAAAACAGGCCTATAATAAAGAATGCTCTTTCAACGGTTTTCCGCAACAGAAACGGACAAAAGAGGGTCAGAGAAAGAGTGAGACACAGCGAGAGAGAAAGTAAGAGAGAGCTCATAGACGAGAGAGAGGGAGTGGGAGAAGGATGGATGTGTATGATACAAAGACTTTCTTTGACCATAAAGCCGTTTGTTACTGAACAATTCTCTGGTGAAGTGTCTGGACTACACTGCAGACTGGATTCTCTGGATTGTCTGGTCATGGGTAACATCTCCTGCCCTCGTCCATGCACACTCTCACTCGCAGCATGGGATTTCCTTCTCACTTTACTCATAGAACTGAAGTTAGCATTCCATCCAGTAATTACTGATCTTAGGTGTTCACCAATGATGAACTCAGAATGAAAGTTTACCTCACCGCCACGAACAATCCAGTGATTGGGGCAAGGATATTGAAATAAATAGTTTCCATTTATAAATGTTGCTGTTATAAACGCTGGTTTGACATACAACACATATCACCTAAACAAAGGAGAATGCATGTGTAGCTTAACTTTCTGTAGAATTCTTACTGCTCTTAAGGACCTTCTTCTTGCTCATAATGGAAATCAATCAATGTAACAGCTTGTGATTATTATTTGCCCCAAAGAATATTAACCATATGTTTGACAGGCTATCAGTTGCTGAAAAATGTCAATTTACTCTCTGTGTATGCTTGTGTAAACACGGCTGGTGTACTTGTTTTCCACTTTTGAGCAGTGTTTTAGCAGAACTCTGTGAAAAGATTCTAGAATTATAGAGCGAGAGCAACATGCCATGATTACTGCATGTATTTGGCAATATTCTTCAAATCAGTGCCTCACAAAGTGTGTTCTGGGGCGTCTCAGCAGTTCTTGAAAGGTTCCCTGGGAGGATAATGAAGTGTGTTATCTTCCCAGCTGTGTGGTTTTCCACTAAATCGTGTCCAACGACATGTGTCTTCTCAGAAGGGGGTTTCTTGGTCTAATGCATATGTTCAGAAGTCTTAGCCCAGATCACATTGAAATCCTCTCACTCTTAACATCTCAACATGCCCTATTTTATCATAACAGAAACCATGCCATTTCCATAAACTTTCCATCCATTTCTTAACTGTCTTTCCTGTTTAGGGTCATGGGAGGCTGAAACCAACTCCTCATTTCAGTCTTGATAAAACACTAAGGACCCATCCACCACTGTGTGTTCTGGAAATGTTTATATCCCTTATTACAATGACTATCTCAGTGTGGTTCTATATTCAGCCACTATACAAAAAACAACCCAACAATCTCACAATATATATCGTATTTCCTTTTGCTACTGTGCCCCAGGAACAGTGACCCAGGGGGATACATAAAGTGATTTTATGTAACTTTTAAATGTTGCTGAAAATGTGTAATTTTCCATCTGATGATCATAAATTACCTTTAACAGCAAATGAGAGTAAAAGTGAAAAGAAGGCTATTTTTATTTAGTTTGTATTAATGCCTTTGCACGGGTCAGATTTTTCCCGTCAAGTCACAAAATGATTTACGGCAGGTAGCCAGCGCTAGCACACATTCTGATGGGTCCCAACTTTTGGTGGAACACCGATGGGAGAGAGAGAGGAGAGACAGAGAAGCTACCTAGGGGTAGCAGGCCTAAAATTGTGAAGTGTATGGTGAGATTTAGATGCGGCTCAGTAGTTCTGCTTGACCATAAATCAGTTGTTGTGGCGTAATTACTCAATATTTTTTAGCTCTGTTTCAACTTTTTTGTTACACTGCTTGTACAGTTCTGGGAGAGCAATTTGACTGAAGAGTTATAGGACTGCAGATTTGGTGTAGTCTTAAATGCCTTAATTTATGTGGGATATTTTACAATTGTCTGTATTTCCACTAACAGTGGCAAATAGTGAGCCTACTATTAGACATTACTTTTCCATTATTATTGATATGTTTGGGCAAGTTTGTGTGACAATCCCAGAAACCATTGCCCAGCGTGATTCCATCACGGTAAGTACACCAGTCAAACGGGGCGGCTGTGGCTCAGTGGTAGGGCGGTTGACTGCCAATCGGAAGGTTGGTGGTTCAATCCTCGCCCCTGCAATCATTGTTGAAGTGTCCTTGGGCAAGACACTGAACCCCGAGTTGCCCCCGGTGCTGCGCATCGGAGTGTGAATGTGTGTGAATGTTTATCTGATGAGCAGGTGGCACCTTGTACGGCAGCCCCGGCCGCAGTGTATGAATGTGTGTGAATGGTGAATGTTTCCTGTAGATGTAAAAGCGCTTTGAGCAGTTGTTAAGACTGGAAAAGCGCTATATAAATACAGCACATTTACAAATAAGCAAGAGAAATAATTAAGCATTTAAATGTCCAAAATTATTAAGTTTTGGCCAAAAACACATGTTGTTGTATTTGTTAACCCCACTGTAAGACCTATATTAGAAAGAGACAAATGTTTGTTGCATCAAAATGCAAAGTAGCTAGCCAGACCCTCTGTTAGCTAGCTAGATTAGCTTACTCGGTGGTCTTGGTGCGGGTTTATTGATATT
Organism: Etheostoma spectabile; assembly: GCF_008692095.1. Taxonomy (NCBI): domain Eukaryota; kingdom Metazoa; phylum Chordata; class Actinopteri; order Perciformes; family Percidae; genus Etheostoma; species Etheostoma spectabile. The sequence goes on from NC_045752.1 coordinate 24,113,211, forward strand.
GATTTGGACATGTACTTTTGGCATTGGCAGTTTTTTTTGACAAGTTACAATTATGTGTAACATGTTTGTCCCTCATTTCTACACCAGCTACATGTTGATATATATATATATTATATATATATATATATATATATATATATATATATATATATATATAGAGATAGTTTCTAAATCTGGCAAGGCAAAGTTTATACAAATACCCTACTGTTTGTTTATCAATTTGAATTAAGACAAATCAAAAGGATGTGTTCAAAACATCAGAGTGACTTATTTTTAAAGTCATTCATTTTTTTATGATATTGTGATTGCATGAATGAACAAGAGCAGCATTTACTTAACTTGTTAGCCTAGTAGTTATTCATATTGCAATTTGTAGTTTGGTGATCTATTCTATTTTGATTTGTTCTTCTCTTTCTCTGCAGGTTTCTTAATCCCTGTCTTTTCCAAATATTTATTAGCTGCATCTTATTACACTAAAAGGGCATTTTTAAGAGCCTTGTTTGTCCTGTTTATTGTCTTATTTGTATTGTTTATTGTCTTATTTGTCTCTCTCACTCTCCCTGTCCCTCCCCTACCCTCTAAGTGGTAGTCGTGACTCTCTCTGTTTGGAGGGACGCAGGACCTGGGTTGCTGCCTCTTCTTCACTCCCGGCAATCCACTCAAAGTGTAAAGGTTGTCAATGTTTTTAGGGGCACTGTAGCAATTTCATGGAAAGAGACTGGCATGTAATACCTGGTTATTGCAGCAAATGAACTGTGCAGGAGGCTGCCCAACATATGCCAGCCTATATTAGCTAAGATTGCTGTTGACATGAAGTCTAAGTAAATCAATTTTAAGATTTGTGAGGAATGTCAGTATTCAAAGATGGTGTATGAGTACAGAAAACCAAACAGTTCACACTTTGTCTGCACTTAATTTGCCAGCTTGCAAACATCCAGAGCTAGTACTACCTTTGATAATGTCGGAAAGGTGATAAGTTAAGAACAGCCTACTGTATGACACATGCTAAAATATTGACTAGCTCTGTCTTTCTTGTCCTTATGTGTGTTTGGTTCCCTGTATGATATTTAATATTTATGTTTTGTGTGTGTACATTACAGAATGTTGAAACCAAAATTCAAACCCTGCCCAGCTGCCAAGTCCATCAGCAGGCCAACCGCAAAACCTGCAGTGCTTGTTTATATTGAAAGCTGCACACTGCTATGTTTCAGACAACGGATTGTCTGGCTGGGACGGACCACAGCGAAATGCAGAACAGCACCACCCTCCACCCTTGCCAAAAATAAGAAAATAAAAAGTAAGCAGGCATTCTTTGCACCCCATGTGTATATCAGCAGCCATGTGTTGAATGTTAGGGTGTTTTTGCATGTAGCCCCCTTTAATTGAACCAAACTCCGGGTGTATTTACCCTTGGTCTCTTTCAGCCCATAAAATGAACTAATGACAGTGACTCAGCACATTTTGGGTTTATGTTAACCTCAAGTAAACTCAGACCCATTTGAAGGAAACCAAACATTGTTTTTTTCCTTCCTTTGTCATTTAAGGTTGCAAATTTAGTCAACAGACCATTTATCCATATGATAAAATACTGAAAGGACAGATGAATGGGGTAAGATGTAGAACCATATTTTTCATTAGAATGTCTAATAATCTCTCAACTCATGTCTGGCTCATCTTTCAATTCTTGTGTGACAAAACATTAACACTGAGCAGATCAACCTTTTTCCAAGTACGCTTGGAACGCTCTCACAAGCAGTGTTGGGCAAGTTACTGACAAAATGTAATACATCATACATTACTGAAAGTAATTAGTTATATTACAATATTAATGTCTGTTAATTGTAAAGCGTTACAATACTTTTGCATTACTTTTGAGTTACTTTCACCAAAATAACAGTAGAAGTTTGACTAGGCAGCTAGCGTGTGAATTTCACCACCGGATCAATAAAGTCTTCTATTTATCCACTTTAATACATCATAGATTATTCATAATGTTTTGTATAATTTATATGAATATGCAAAGTAACTAAAGCTATAAAACAGAATAAGTAAAACGTCAGGACCTCAGACACACTCACCTGTTGGACACAGATGTTGTCTGTAGCGTCTCTGGTTCTGTCTCTGACCACGGGAACAGTGACAAGACACCTCGCTTCAACGCAGCGTCATAACTCCTGAAAATATAATCCATCTGGCAAATGTATCTGCAGTCATCTCAACCATCAAATAAAGCAACAGGAAATAATACTCACAGCTTTTTTTTTCTGTGAAGAATGTTTCGCTATGTTTGTGAAAACGCATCAAAACTCACGTTACTGAGATTTTAACAGGTATAATATTACCGAAATGTAATTACTAATGCGTGATATTAGGAATATTAGGAATACATTACTGTAATTTCAAATTACAAAAATATTGTAATACGTTACTCCCAACACTGCTCACAAGTGCTACATACTGTAACTCCTAAACAAAAACAAAAATGCAAATGGAATGCCACAACAGGTCATTATTTTTTATTGAGCTTACAAAAAATACATTAGTACTCTTGTCAACTAAATGATGTTTCAAGTAAGAATGTAGAGAGCTAAGTGCAAACATCATTTTTTTAATTGTAAAATCATTACAGTAACTTTACTAAACTGATTAAGTGTGTGTGTGTGTGTGTGTGTGTGTGTGTGTGTGT
>NC_045752.1:24115906-24118219 GCF_008692095.1 Etheostoma spectabile
TGTGTGTGTGTGTGTGTGTGTGTGTGTGTGTGTGTGTTTCTGCAGGGGAAGGCAGCAGAGGTCAAAGTGTGCTGGCTGCCTATCTCTTCTTGGTAAGTTATGGCTTATTCTGTATATGTATCCATTCATTCATTAATTCATATTATTTCCGCATTTTCTTTGCCATACATATTTATATTGTAATGTAATTCATTACTACACAAACAATCTTAGTGTTTTAAAACTTTGTGTCTTTCAGCATTCAAAGTGAACTTTGAGGAGAGACTGAGAATTGTTTTTAGCAGAAGGAACACCCTAAGCATTTGGTCATATGACACCTGAAGTGAATACAACGCCCTATACATTTGCTAATTTTATTTTTATTATTTTGGTTGTTTTATATGGTGTTTGCCATGGTTTTTGTTCAAAGTGAAAACTACTGTTCTCATAATGCATCAAATGTAGTCCTCTTAGAATGGCCAGTAAAGTGGACTGAAGCAAAAATATCTCGTCTGTTTGTGTTCACATTATGAGTTCACTTAAAGTGGTCCCAGATCACTTCCTAGTCCACTTCAGCTCTGATGGGGTCTTTAGCCCAATTCATGCTTGTACTTAGACACGACACCGATGCCTTTGCAGTGCCATTGCGTCTTGCTGACCCACTTTGCGCCCGATGTAGAGGCCTCTGACCGCATCATTTCTGCGACACGGTTAACCCGATGCAGAACTTCAAAGGGTTGACTGTGGGGATGACTGAGTAAAGCAACTGAGTAGCCAGATCTCTCCTGGGTTCGATGGGTCCAGTAGTTTTCTCTTGGAACAAAATGACTCTGCTATATAAAATAAACCAAAAAAAACTATCCAAGAGAAAAGGGGCAAGCCTTTATTTATCAGCTTCAGATAACATGTCTTCAAAATTGAACTAGAGGACTAGTTTGAGCTGTAGTATATGCTGTGTGTAAGAGGATTTGTGGACTGTTTACAGTGGCAGAGACTATTTCTTTTGTATATTTGTTTCACTATTTCAATATTTCATAATTAAATATCCTCTTGTTACATTTATGATTTGTCTGTCAAGCATTGACCACTGAATAATAATTGTGTCATGACTTTGTGCTGTATTTAATGGGAAATAGTGAGATAGTAGAATGTAGGGACAGAAGAAGTTCCAAATTGGCATCATATTAACTGATAAAGAAATTTTTAGTCAGTGATTGTGGTAATTTTGGAAAAAAGTTCCTGGTGCCAGATACCTCCCATCATCAGGATGTATTAAAGAAAGACTGCATCCTTTTTTACCTCTGACCACTTAGTAGCACACCAAACCATTTGTCTTTGTTATCATGGTTGTTTGTTCAGAACACTTATGAGTGTTCTTAAGACTTTTTCAAATATTCCCAATGGAGAGAAGAGGCACATTTATCAATTTTCAACAATGGTACATGGATAAAGATTTTTCAGGTCAGGAAAGAACTATATGATAAAAAATATGGAAGTGAATTGAAATCACAGAGTGTCTGAAGCGCCACTTAGAAATATATATATATATCAATTACTGTGGTTACAGCTTGTAGCCATCCTAACTGGTGTAGCCTTTACTGAGACTACCTTTTTTAAAATTAAAAAGGGACTAGTTTTAAGAAATATTTTTAGGAAAATAAAAGGATAAGCAGATTGTTGCCGAGGTATTTGTTCACAGAGTAAAATGTTTATAGCTTTCTATGGGTGTGTACATATCCAACTTGTGTTTTGGCATTTTAGCACACTTCTACCTCAGCCTACTGCACACAGACACAAGTACTTATGCTTATTTTGCTGAAATAGAGACCTGTGGTGCAATGCCAATAATATTATTCAACCATGTTATACAAGGCTGCATTACAGAGCATATTCAAATGACAAAAAGCATGGCAATATCTAAAAAGATCTCATTTAAAGCTTGCTTATCAGGTGACTGTCTCTCCAGGTAAGCACAGAGAATATGATCTGAATCTGATCTATCTTTATTCTCCCTGCCCGATGAGCAACCATCCTCTGGCAAGGCAAGGCAGCTTTATTTGTATAGCACATTTCAGCAACAGGGCAGTCAAAGTGCTTTACACAAAAAGAACAGATAAAACACAAGAATAAGCATTTAAACAAAATAAAAAAGATAAAACACAATAATAAAAGTAACAGTGCAGTATAAGAAATTAAACATTAAAGAAATTAACAGTCATTTAAAGAAAGGCAACATCAAAAGAAAGGTCTTCAACCTTGACTTAAAACAGAGTAGCAGCGGATCTGCAGATTTCTGGGAGTTTATTCCAGATATTAGGAGCATAGAAACTGAAA
>NC_045752.1:24118229-24121853 GCF_008692095.1 Etheostoma spectabile
CACCCTGTTTAGTTCTGACTCTGGGGACAGAAAGTAGACATGTCCCATGAAATGTTCACCACTGTTCCATGTCTTCGCCATTTGTGGATAATGGCTCTCACTGTGGTTCGCTGGATTCCCAAAGCTTTGGAAATGGCTTTATAACCCTTTCCAGACTGATAGATCTCAATTACTTTCTTTCTCAATTGTTCTGAATTCTTTGGGTCTCGGCATGATGTGTAGCTTTTAAGGATCTTCTGGTGGCCCTACTGTGTCAAGCAGCTCCTATTTAAGTGATGCCTTGATTGTGAACAGGTGTGGCAATAATCAGGCCTGGGTGTGGTAGAGAAATTGAACTCAGGTGTGGACAACCACAGTTATAGTATGTTTTAACAAGGGGGGCAATCACTTTTCACACAGGGCCATGATGGTTTGGATTTTTTTCACCTCTAATAATAAACACCTTCATTTACAAATTGCATTTTTTGGTTTACTTGTGTGTCCTTGACTATGTTTAAATTGGTTGATGTTCCGAACACTTAAGTGTGACAAACATCAAAGGAACAGGAAATGAGGAAGGGGGCAAACACTTTTTCACACCACTGTATATGTGGACTATCAATATATGTGGTATGAACATATAATATATTTAATATAAAGACACTGAAAAATAAAATTCACACTACACATGTAACCATCTGTATATTCTATTCTATTGAAGACTATCTGGGCAAGTCTTTCATATATTTTTGTGATATATGCCATTTTATTTGACAATAATGCTTTGTATGTTGCATAATGGAAAACTGGTGTCTTTACCTTCCTACATTGGCGGGATAGGGTGGAGGCCAAGTTGTCAAACCTTTGTAGGTATTAGCACATGGCCATGACCATCAGCGTGTCTACGTATCCTGCAAAAATCATAAATATGAGATTATCACCCTTCTTTCCAGTAGCAGTAGAAGAAAATTAGTAGATCTGTTGGGTACCACAAACCTTTCAGAGATAATAACTTACAGAATAGTACTGTGTTACTAAACTACTGTCTTGTGCCATTTGAATGCAGTCCCATGAAAATGTTAGTAGGTAAATAGCACAGTATAGTGAAGAAGTAGCATCAAACATTGGCACAGGACAGTAGGCACAGAAAACTATGGCGGGAAAGTAGGTGAATGCCACTCTGCTCTGTCTTTGCTTTATATATTCAGGGTCAGCTTATAGACATGAGCTCAAAGTGGCTCACCATTGTCATCAGAATCAAAATTTAAATGTAAATGTGCTGTATTTATGTAGCGCTTTTCCAGTCTTAACAACTGCTCAAGCGCTTTTACATCATACAGGAACATTCACCATTCACCACACATTCATACACTGTGGCCGGGGCTGCCGTACAAGGTGCCACGCTCATCAGATAACATTCACCACATTCACACTCCGATGCGCAGCACCAGGGGCAATCGGTTCAGTGTCTGCCCAAGGACACTTCGACAATGACTGCAGGGCGGGATCAACCACAACCGGCGATGGGCAGAACCGCTCTACCACTGAGCCACAGCCGCCCAGTGGTACCTTACCTGCTTTTGATATGAGCTTTGTAGTAAGAGCAGTCCCTGAGAGGCATGTATTGCACTTGCTCTTTTCCCCAAGTGTTGAACCTGCCCCGTCCTGATACGTTCCTCTCCATTTTATCTTTAAAGAAGAAAACAAAAAACACAACCTAAATGTGCAGGTTTTCAGGGAAAGAAAATGTCATGGACAATCATTTTTTCTTACCTCACATTTGAAATTGTGAGCTTTGGCATGAAAAACAGAAAGAAATGGCCTCATGGTGAGGCGATGCTGAAGCTCAGGGCATTTCTCTGTCACTCTCCGGAGGTAATGCCAGTACTTGCCTGCCACAGCCATAGCAAAAAATGACTTCTGAGGTGTTTCGTGGGCCACTGACCACTGCCCTCCAGAGTAACCTCTTCCAGAGACCTAAAACATGGAAGATGGTTAACAATCCAAACTTGTTCACACAAAGTCCTCTGTAGGACGTGGTGTTTATAGGTAAATATAGTGAAGTTGTGCAATTTTACATGACGGGGTGAGGTATGGACATAGTCCATGAATCTTGCGATGTCATCATAATTCGCTATGAACACGCCATCAAAGATGGCTTTTTCCTCTGATCTTAATAAATGACATACTTATTATCTTGAAATATTAATATAATGTTGTGGCCAGGATAGCTCAGTTGTCGGAGCGGGCGAACATTTATAGAGGTTTACTCCTCGACGCAGTGGCTGCGGGTTTGACTCCAACCTGGGGCACTTTGCTGCATGTTATTCCCTCTCTGTCTTTCATGTCTTCATCTTTCCTGTGAAAATAAAGGCCTAAAAATGCCCCCAAAAATAACTTTATAAAATTCATGTAATTTTCGATTCACAGCAATTACTTTCAAAGTAACAAACTGTCAATGCACACACACGATTTTGTAAGTACTGTACATGCTGCACTCCTGAATCCGTAGTGCTTGGGGTTTCCATCAACATATACTGCAAGCATGTCTAAGCTGCATACTGGGCAGTCAAAGTGGTCCTCCCGGCATAATTGTTCCACATCAAATCAGGCAGCCTCCGAGAAGCTTTTTCAGAAGCTTTCTGCAGTGGGAACAAAAAGGGAAAAAAGGGAACAAAACATAACAGTAAAACAGATCAAATTAATGACACACACTGAAGTAAAATGCTTCCAATGGATACATTTTGGGATGTTTGTACTAATTTCGTAACCTTTCCTTAGAATACATATCAAAGGAAATAAACCATGTCTAAACTTCACTCATACACTATACACTGGTGTATTTGGGGGACCCGGCCATTAAACGTAAAGGATATTGTGTGACATTCAGTGTAAATCTATACGCAAAGAGGGCTACAACAGCTCCATATTGTTTAGAAGTAAGCCTGTGCAATGTTTGGCACATTAATCCAAGGGAACACTTCTAGCTTCAGGAAATGATATTGGGGGGAAGATGTCAAAGTCTGTAGCCGAGGGAGTAGAAGCGCTTCATAATGACCTGTTTTTTCAGAAATGTCTCAGTGCAACTGAATGACTAATGAAAAGTCATGCAGTTTGCATGTAAATATAAAGGGTCTAAATTCAACAAAACTTTTTTCCTAAACAGTGCAAAATGTATACTTTCTATCATCATCATCATCATTCGCTCATAGTGTTATTTCTTGAGTTACGCAACCATTACCACCAATAATTACATAACCAAAGCAAACTGGGCTTTGATCATTCTAAGAAATGCTTTGCTAGATATCCCTGGCGCTGCCATCTTCAAAAGAAAAAAGGACATCTGTTGCATACACAGTTGAATAGTGAGAAGTGGCAGGACAGTAGTCATTACGGATCAGGTAATCCACTCCAGGACTCCAAGCGGCTTCACATGCTTTGCATCTAATCTGAGGCAATCTGAGATCATATTGCCCTGGAAAAAAAAGGAAAAATACACTCAGCTAAATGATTATTAGGAACACCTGTTCAATTTGTCATTAACGCAATTATCTAATCAACCAATCACATGGCAGTTGCTTCAATGCCTTTACGGCTGTGGTTCTGGTCAAGACAATCTCCTGAACTCCAAACTGAATGTCAGAA
>NC_045752.1:24121863-24121942 GCF_008692095.1 Etheostoma spectabile
AGGTGATTTAAGCAATTTTGAGCGTGGCATGGTTGTTGGTGCCAGACGGGATGGTCTGAGTATTTCACAATCTGCTCAG
>NC_045752.1:24121952-24122131 GCF_008692095.1 Etheostoma spectabile
TGGGATTTTCACGCAAAACCATTTCTAGGGTTTATAAAGAATGGTGTGAAAAGGGAAAAACATTCAGTATGCAGCGGTCCTGTTGGCAAAAAATGCCTTGTTGATGCTAGAGGTCAGAGGAGAATGGGCCGACTGATTCAAGGTGATAGAAGAGCAACTTTGACTGAAATAACCACTCG
>NC_045752.1:24122141-24132136 GCF_008692095.1 Etheostoma spectabile
GGTATGCAGCAAAGCATTTGTGAAGCCACAACACACCCAACCTTGAGGCGGATGGGCTACAACAGCAGAAGACCCCACCGGGTACCACTCATTTCCACTACAAATAGGCAAAAGAGGCTACAATTTGCAAGAGCTCACCAAAATAGGACTGTTCAAGACTGGAAAAATGTTGCCTGGTCTGATGAGTCTCGATTTCTGTTTTTGGCGTAAACAGAATGAGAACATGGATCTATCATGCCTTGTTACCACTGTGCAGGCTGGTGGTGGTGGTGTAATGGTGTGGGGGATGTTTTCTTGGCACACTTTAGCCCCCTTAGTGCCAATTGGGTATCGTTTAAATGCCACTGCCTACCTGAGCATTGTTTCTGACCATGTCCATCCCCTCATGGCCACCATGTACCCATCCTCTTATGGCTACTTCCAGCAGGATAATGCACCATGTCACAAAGCTCGAATCATTTCAAATTGGTTTCTTGAAGATGACAATGAGTTCACTGTACTAAAATGGCCCCCACAGTCACCAGATCTCAGCCCAATTGAGCATCTTTGGGATGTGGTGGAACGGGAGCTTCGTGCCCTGGATGTGCATCCCACAAATCTCCATCAACTGCAAGATGCTATCCTATCAATATGGGCCAACATTTTTAAAGAATGCTATTAGCACCTTGTTGAATCAATGTCACGTAGAATTAAGGCAGTTCTGAAAGCAAAAGGGGGTCAAACACAGTAAATGTATGGTGTTCCTTATAATCCTATAGGTGAGTGTATACTCACAGTTAATTCTGACCAACACAAACTGTGTCATTCTTACAACTGATGGGAACCTTTAAATAAGGACGGCTCAGGAGGACACTTCTACAAAAGATTTTTTAAGGCACTCTATTGGAAGTCACACTTTAGTCAGGCAAATTAACAATTTCCATTAAAACAAAGGTTCATTGTTTTGGGCCCAGCCAATCTAATCCACACACAACCTATTGACACCTCTGGATTACCAGCCATGATAAAGAAAAGTTCTGGATGTGTTCCACATGTATGAGTGCAACATAATTATGATTTGTATGTATGTGCATAGTTGTGACAGAAAGTGAGCCGGAGTAGTGACCCCCACAGAACGCTCTTGAAATAAAATACACATGGATGAGAATTAAAGAATTACATACTTATATACTGGCAACTGTTTTTAAACCACATGTACTTGACGGTGTCATCGACCTATCAGTGAACAGTATTTAACATTGTAATTTCCCTTTCAGGATGAAGTATTAATTATTATTACTTTTTCAGGTGATAAATGGAATTAAGATATAGAAATAAGATAACTGAGAATGTGACTTTCAATAACTACAATTTACCACACTGGGTTAGAACCCTGTTCACAACACAAGTTGTGGGAGGCCATGGTTGAAAAAATGCATGTGTCATGTGGAACACTTGACCTCGTGGACCCTGACATCACACCGGCCACAGAGGAATGCGTGTGGTTGGCAGTCACAACAACGGAAAACGGCTTCACCGTTTCCACAATGTTGGCAGATCAGAGTTGTTGCATGCTGTCGAGCCACCATGGTGTTGACCAGATGTGTGCTCTCTTTCTCCCACAACCCCAAATGAGGCTTGAGGTGGTGTTTCATCCTCATGTTTGTCCTCACCCAGTGAGCGTTTAAGCACTTGAAGAAAGGATTCTGTTACAATTCACAATATTAAAAAACAGTAGATTATTATAAAAAAAAAGAATGGCATTGAACAGTGGTCATTTCATAATAAATTAACATACGGTTATGAACCAGTGTAGTCAAAATAAAGAACACACACACACACACACACACACACACACACAGGTCCCGCAGTAATGGAAGGAAAGTCACTGGTCACTTCCCCACTGGTTTCTTTTTCCTGAGCCCTTCCGAATCTGACTGGGACTGGCACCTGTGTGTGTGTGTGTGTGTGTGTGTGTGTGTGTGTACACACACACACACACACACACACACACACACACACACACACATTTAGCTTAGCTAATAATGTGGCAACAACAAAAAACCCATGCCTGGTTGCCCAGTTGGCAACCATTTCAAAAAGTTAATGTTGAGCACTGAACACAACATTAAGAAGGCGTAGAAATGAAGGGCAAACGTGTTACACATATATGTAACTTGTTCACAAATATCTTCCAATGCCAAAAGTACATGTCCAAATCAATATCAATAAACCAGCACCAAGAGCTCATAATCAGCTAATCTAGCTAGCTAGCAGAGGCTCTGGCTAGCTACTTTGCATTTTGATGCAACAAACATTGGTATTATGTCAGTCTCTTTCTAATACAGGTCTTACAGTGGGATTAACAAATACAACATTTTTTTTTTTGCCAAAACTTCATAATGACATTTAACTGCTTATTCATTTCTCTTGCTAATTTCACTGTTGTAAATGATGGAATCGCGCTGGGCAATGGTTTCTGGGATCGTTGCACACAGCATATGATACCAAGCCTGGTTGGAACGAGCAGAACTTCATGCCAAAGCTCGGTGCGCATTTAAAGCCTGGATAGAGTCTGGTAGATATAGACAGGGCCCTTTATTTGAAGGCAAATGCAAATTTTAAATATGCCCTTGGATTTATAAAAAGGAATGAGAACTCGATGAGGGCTGACTTTTTGGCATGTAAGATGCATAATAGAAATTATAATGACGTTTGGAAAGCGGTCAGAGCCATGAACAGTAGTAAAATGTCTTTTCCCTCAAATATTGAGGGAGTCAGTGGCTAAGATGTAATCTGCCAGATGTGGTGGCAACATTATAATAAGTTCTTTAACTGTATTGGGAGGAATACTTTTGAGGTGGAAAATATTGATAATAATGAAAGTGTGGTTATTAATTCAGAAAATGTACAATCTGCAATCTGTTTTGGGATGGCAAAGTGTGTGATGCTGATAAAATAACTGCATAACATCTAAAATATGCAAGCAAGAAACATAGAAACCTCTGCTTATTATTTGTATGACGGGTTTCTTAGTTCATGGGACTTTGCCTGAAACAATCTTACCTGTATTATTAGTGCCTGTCATCAAAGACAAAACAGGCAAAGTTAACTGTATGGACAATTATAGACATATAGCCCTAGCTAGCATTGTATCTAACGTGTTTTAAAGAATTCTTCTCAACAGGTTTGAACAGTATATTCTTACCACTGACAACCAATTTGGTCTTAAAAATCAACACGGTACAGACATGTGTATATTTGCCTTAAAGGAAATTTTAGATAATTAAAATAGAATTCTACAACTTTTGTGTTTTATAGATGCCTCTAAGGCATTTGATTGATGAAAATTATTTCTTAAACTGCAATATAGAGGAGTCCTAAATGTAATTATGAAGAATTCTATTCTTCTGATATAGTCTATGCAGGTGAAATGTGGGGGGTTCTGTATCAGAACCTTTTTTTGTTGATAATGGTGTTAGTCAGTGTGGTATTTTGTCACCATTCCTTTTTAATGTGTACATGGATGACTTGTCACAACAATTTTATCCATGCAATACAGGATGTATGATAGGCTATACTCTCATTCAACAGCGTATATATGCAGATGATTTGGTAATCATTTGCCCATTTAGTCCTTTTTAAAGGTTTGGTGTGGATTTTGTAGCCGACAGGGGCAAACACCTTGCAACTTAAGAAAACACATGCAAATAGACAAAACACAAGCAAGTCATGAAAACAACTTCATTAATAATTAGACAACACAGTTGCAGCATTCAGCAAACGCGCTGCAACACGACCAAATATATCAACGCGCTGCAAATATAAAAACGATGCAAAAAGAAAAGCAAATGCAACAAAAAAACGCTGCATCCACAATACACAACGGAAGTTCTCCAGGCCTTCAGGGGGAGTGCTCAGTGGACTGCTGTGCGATCATAGGCTGTAAATATTAAGTCTATGTTTGAGATATGTTTTCTCTCTTTTGGTGGGTGTATCTCGGCTCAGGTCCCAAACATCTAAAACTGCATCAGCGTTTAACATTGACATTTGTTTAAGCCATATTACATGAGAGGGTTTCATTTTGATGTCTGAAAGGCGCATCATTTAAGTGTAGCCTCCTCAGTGTTATATTGTGATTATACAACAGTTACCAACAAAATAAGTGATCAATCTGTATTCATATTGCCGCTCTTGAAAAACAAAAAAACAGACCAGATTTCTAGTCCCTCCCTGTAAGCCAGCCAATTTGAGCTATAGCTTTGAAGATTCTGTGGGATTTATCAAAGTGAATAAATCACAAAATAAAACACATATAAACACAAAACTGCTAACTCCATCAGGTTGTAAGTAAGACATCTGCTGAAAAGGTTAATCATTAGCATGATTGCCATAGTGCTTAGTTTAAAATCCTTTAAAACACCAAAGTACGAAGACATAGCGGACCAGACACAAACTTTTATTTTGAAAAGTCAAAGCTCCAGCCAGGAGGGCATGAGACGGAAGCATATACTGTATAATATTAATATACTATATTATATTAATAATTATAATATAAATTTAATATACAGTCTGGACGGGAGGCACGAGACGGGACAGGTTGCAGCCATACCAGACTAATAAAAAGGTAGAGCGCTCTCTCCTCGTGGGGTTGAAGATCAGCTGTTCCACTGAGCGCTCCCTGGAGAACTTCTGCTGTGTAATCTTGAAGCAGCGTTGTTTAGTTGCATTTGTTTTCAGGGATTGTGTTTTTTCTTTTTACATCATTTCTATATTTTTGCACGTTTATGTATTTGGTTGTGTTGTGTGTGTTTGCAGCACCTTTGTGTATTTGGTTGTGTTGTGTGTATTTGCAGTGCGTTTGCTGAAAGCTGCGCACGTCAAAATAATAAAGTTGTATTCTTAACTTCTTGTTTGTCTATTTGCACAAGTTTTTTTGCAGGGTGTTTTCCCATGTTGGCCCCCGTAATTTTGATGTCAAATATAATGCAAATAAGCCAGATTGTTAGACGTAAAGAAGTTAGGAAATTAGTATTTCCTAACTTCTTTTCTGGTACTGCTCTTAAAGTATGCGATGAGAGTAAATATCTTGGCTGTCATATTGTTAATGATTTATCAGATGATAAGGAAAAAAGAACATGCAGAGACTGAATCTAGCGTATAATGATGGCATGAAACTGGTTCTAAAACACCCAGGATGGTGTAGTGCCAGTCAAATCGTTATTAGTGTTGGTGGGCCTACCTGTTCTGCCTTAATAAGAAACCTTGGTGTCATCCTTATTGTACTATTGACCTTCCATTTGTGTCCTGAGTAAAGTCATTATAGTATTATAATATTATATAGCTGCATTTGGTGCTTTTTCAAGTGCTGATATAATTTCGTGGTGTTGCCTTATAATGTGACAACTGTTCTAAGACAGGCCTTGCACAATACCTTCTTTTGTTGCGTTGGTATCTGTCATCTCAAACCCGAAATTCTCCAAACCAAATTGGCCACCATTGCTTCTGGCTCTGCAAAGGCCATTTTTCCGCACCACAAATATAAATTTTACATTGGGTTTTACATGTTTTACATGTTTTACCCAGTCGCCTTGGGCCACTTGTGATTGGTAAGCATGACTGGTACCTGACCATGCAGGGCTCTGTGTCAGAACAAAGGTTTGGAAGGAACTTGTATTGGTGGAATACGTGTATGTTTAAAAGTTGTTTTATTCGTGCAACACATAACTCAGATTGGACAGATAATCTAGCTACATAGCTGTCTGTATTTACCCTGCAAAGATCTGATGAGCAGTCAACCATAGTCCTCATGTATCGATCAGAGTTCAAAATGCCGAAACAAAGGAAACCCAAGGCAACAGATACCCGACCTAAATGGGTTTGATTCTGGAGAGGGAGCCTGAAAAACGGCTACCACATCCAAGGAAGGCAGCAGGCGCACAAATTACCCACTACCAACTCAGGGAGGTAGTGACAAAAAATAACAATACAGGACTCTTTTGAGGCCCTGTAATTGGAATGTAATGTAATTGGAATTTGTAAACTTTAAATCCTGAAGTGGAAAGTTATGAGACATAGTCTCCAGTTGTTTGAATTTTTCTGTATTTACCCTGCAGAGATCTGCCGGATTTTCCGGCGGCAATGGAGCAATCCCAGAAGTGGAACATCAAGGCCATGCAAACCCAACCTGGGGATAACCACAGGAGATCTGTGCAGAGCACTTAAACAGAAACACTGACACATCACCAAAAGTACGATCATTAACATCCAAAACACAAGATTCACTCTCAGGGGTTTCTGTAAAATGAGCAGGGATGGCAAAAGTACTCACTGCCCGTACTCAAGTAGAAGTACAGATAATTGTGTTAAAAAATACTCTGGTAAAAGTAGAAGTACTGATTTAACTTCTTTACTCAAGTAAAAGTAACAAAGTACAGACTTAGAAATTTACTTAAAGTATAAAAGTAAAAGTAGCCTTATGAATGACAAAGCTACCTGGACATGACGGATGTTACTAGAGAGCACACTGAGAAACTACAGTGGACATGGAGAAAAGACTCTTTATATGTCACTACCTTCATTTTAAATGGCTGTCTGCAAATAGGCCTAAAACATATAGCCTATTTATATTGACAGAGACTGAGACTCCAGGTTAATAAGATTCTGACGGAGTAGCAAGATATGAATTTAAGTGTGATTTTGTGAGAAGTCTGTGTATGTTCCCATCCAATTAGATTCAATTTGGTATTGGTAACTCCAGTGAAATTATTTTAAACTTAGTGAGGACTAGATTAGGACTGTCTTTAGAGCTGATTCTGGTTTCCAACTTCGGCCCAGATGTGTCTGTTGAAACACTTACGGAGACAACTTCTCTCTGTTGATGCTTCATTTCAATCAAGCATCCGTATAAACATGGGCATGGGTAGCTCTGCTATGGCTGAGTGTTTGTGTGGTAATAAAAGAAATAAAAAACATTGTAAAGGCTACCATACACAATGCAGAGGAATCATATATGCTAGTAAATAATAACAATAAACCCAATATTAATTAAATTATCTTAATGAGCAAAGGCGTTCAACAATCGCCATTATATCGAATTAACAGCCAGGTGCAATCTAGCTAACGGGGAAGAACACAAACAAGCTAACTTTTAAATTTACCAGAACTACAGACCAATACAACAGGCTGACAACATCAGTTGTATAACTTACAGTTCTCAAAGACGGATACAATCTCAACTGATTATCCTTTAAACAGCTATTCTCTTTTTCTTTTCTCTCACTTTTGTCTCCGTGTGCCGTGCGTGCCTGCTCGCGATGTGAGGCGCGTGTCCGCTCTGTTCTCTGACATGCACTCACAGTTACACCTGATAGACGACCTTTAGTACATAACTAAAGTAACGAGCCAATTTTGTAATATGTAAGAAGAAAGTACAGATATTTGTGTTAAAATGTAAGGAGTAAAAGTAAAAAGTCGCCAAAAAAATAAATAGTAAAGTAAAGTAAAATTATCTGAAAACTCTACTTGAGTATAGTAACGAAGTTGTTACTTCCCATCTCTGGAAATGAGAAAAACTTTCAAAATACTAATAACTACCCAAAAGTGCTGGGCTGATACGGCAAGTCAAGCCAAGCACATGTGTAAGGAAAACCCCTTATACCTCGCTTATGGTTGTCCCTACCTCTCTTTGAACGGCTCTGTTCTCTTATCTGTTGCTAAAGTTAGGGACACACTTTTCAAATCAAGACTTCTCCTTTGTGTTCTTCTCGCGCATGCACCCAACATTACAAACGGTCTGACACACACACACACACACACACACATACACACACTATTTTGTGTTGTGCTCCAGGTGGAATCCCTTTGCTGCCTTCCGATTTTACCCCTGCTGGCCAACTCACAGGCAGCCAATCAAAGAATCAAAAGGAGGAAGTGGAATAAAATGGAAAAGCAGATCAGTGAAAGGTTAATCTCCTTTAAGCAATTAATCTGACCCATGAATAAGGGGACGGGAGGTATGAAGAAAGAAGAAAAGAGAGAGTGAGAGATGGGGGGGCGGTCAGACACTCAAAATCAGAGAGAAGCAGGAAGGAGGTAAGTTAAGAGACAGCTACGAAGAAACTAAAGTGGAAAGAGAGAGATAGAAAAGATAGGATCAGACAGGGGGAAAATGGGGAGCAACATAATGATCAGCTGATTCAGCAAGGAGTTGTGCAGGGTAACAAACAGGGAGACAGAGGGTGGAGAGGCAAAGTGGGAAAATACCCTGGAGCCCCAGACGTCAAAGGGCCCTGAAGGCCACTGGTTTACTATGGTCTGTGGTAATCCTTTGACACACTGAGCTCCTCTCTCCTTTATCTTTCCATTTTTGTGCATCCATGTCCCAGAAATGCTTGTTACTAACCTAGCTCTTGGTAGTCATTCCCCAGAGTCCTTATGTTCTTTTTCCCCAGCCTGTTTCCTGGGTTTAGGGAGTCTCCAAAATCATGGTTGGAGCTGTTGCTGTGGTCCTGCTACTCATCCTGTGATGACCTGTTACATCCTACCACGCTCTGCAGTGCCCTGCTACGTCCTGCTGTGCCCTGTAACGCCCTGCAGTGCCCTGCTATGCCATGTATTACTATTAACTACTATTTCTAGTCCCTGTTCTATTATCTTTTACTGTGAGAGTATTCATTACACCCCCATCAGTCACCGCCTACCGAGATTCTGGGTCTGTCCAAGGTTTCTTCCTAAAAGTTTTTCCTCGCCACTGTTGCTCTTGGGGGCATTACTAGAATTGTTGGGTCCTTGTAAATTATAGAGCGTGTTCTAGACCTCCTCTAGCTGCAAAGTGTCTTGAGATAAGTCTTATAACAATCTCTAATCAAGGTCTCCTATGCTTTAAAGCATAACACGGTCCTGATCAGCAGATGAAGACAGAACATTTCCAGAATAATTGCCTCGCATCCGGCGCTGCCGCATATCCTACAAGATCTCCCTCACCTTCTGCTCCCCATGTGTTGCCGTTCTCAAACTTTTGGAAAATAACAATAAACTTTGAGCTAGCAAGCAACACGCTGAAAA
The DNA here is from genome assembly GCF_008692095.1 of Etheostoma spectabile. Taxonomy (NCBI): domain Eukaryota; kingdom Metazoa; phylum Chordata; class Actinopteri; order Perciformes; family Percidae; genus Etheostoma; species Etheostoma spectabile. Next base: position 24,131,187 of record NC_045752.1, read on the forward strand.
TAGCATGTTTGAAGAATATTTAGTGCTTAGAATGCTTGGTTCTTTAAAGGGAAATATTGTAAAGATTTACAAAGAACATGTTTACGGCATTTACTATCTAACTGGGACGTTTTGGGAAAAATACAAACACTGGTAAGAGCAAATTGCCATTTATCCATGTATCTAGCTAATTTAAACAGCTCACATTACTTCAGTTAACAGTTAACTTAAATCAATATTAAATGTCACGTTTTCTTTTGCAGAGTGCAAATGTACCACCAAAACAAGTTCCTACCCAAAACTATTTTGCAAAGCAACTATTGCTGCGCCTGGATGTTAGCACCACCCAAGACGATTGTGAATGGTTTAAAGAAATGCAAACAACCAAGAGCGTTTTTTTTCTCCTATGCTGGAATGGACAGTATGCATGTATAACCAGATCTGACTCCAGCGGACTCCTGTGGAGCTGGCAACGCGGGACTACATGACTCACAGTTACAGCTTTTCTACCGTTTGGATCAGCATCAAACTCCAGGTTCAATTATGTGAACAAAGGACTAAATGGTTTCTCCACTGATTTACCATTTCACCCCCATAACATCCCATAACGTTAAACTGACAAAGAACAGATTAACATATATCATCTTTTTTGTTCCACACATTTTTCTTCCACCCAAAATGAACATGAAAAACATGAAAATGGCTTGTTCCAAACATTGTTCTGAGGAACAGCGGACTTTGATTAAAAAGCTGACTGGCAAGGGGAAAACATAAGAAGTGCAGAAAATTATAGGCTGATCAGCCAAAACGATTTCCAATGCCTTGAAATGGCATCCAAAGCCTGAACAATGTGGGGAAAAAAACAATCATATACCATTCAAATGGATGGAAGAATAGCCAAAAGGGCAAAGGCTCAACTAATGTTTAGCACCAGGAAAATCAAAGAAGACTTAAAGTTACCTGTGAGTACT
>NC_045752.1:24132146-24133867 GCF_008692095.1 Etheostoma spectabile
CAGAAGAAGGCTATGTGAAGCAAAGCTATCAGCTAGAAGCATCAACTGATCAATAAAAAATAACATTACAGTTTATCAACAGTAGGGCTAACGATTATTTTCACAGTCAAGTAATCTGTTGATTATTTACTTGATTAATCAATTAGTTGTTTGAGCTATAAAAATGTCAAAACATAGTGAAAATGTGGATCGGTGTTTCCCAAAGCCCAAGACGACATCCTTAAATGTATTGTTTTGTCAAAAACTCAATGATATTTAGTTTACTGTCACAGAGGAGACAGAGTCATACACCCGACCGTCTGGACTGGCCCCGAGATGTGGTGTGTCTGAGTGAATGACGAATCCTGCTGGTAGCACATTAACTCACATTAGTCCAGCATAGTTTGCCAACACTTAAGGCTCCATCAGCAGACCAGGCTTCATTGCAGCTGTTTGCTGTGTGGAGCCTCTGATCATCTGAATAGCTGCAGACTCCTGCTCAACACAACACGCCATACTACAACAAGCATCACAAAAACAACTGGCAGTCAGCCTTGGTCACCATATCTGCGTCGATGCAGGACATTTGGACTGCTGCTGAGTTTCTTTTGCTATCACGTTAGACAGCTGTGATGACACTTCAAGAGACTGGAGATGCATTAACTGATATAGGGTCGGGATGAAATGCAACCTGGGAAAAGTGTGTTGCATCAGAGAAAGTGATTCTGGAGCCATGGAGTATGAGGTCACTGGACTTCTTGGGTGGACAGTTATAGGACATGGGGGATACACGAGGGACAGACCCAAATTTAGATGGGATCAGCTCCATCTCAGAAACCCCATCCAGTACAACAGCCACAACAGGCTGGGGCTAAACCTGGCTTAATTTGCTTCCAGATGCCATCATACTGTATATGGATCTGGCAGTGGTGCTAGACAAAAGAGATACACAAGATTGTTGGTCACACAAAATAAAAGTTATACATGACATCCATATCCAATGGAAATAGTCTTGAATTAATAATGATGTTAGTCATAACATTAACAAAAAACGTACCTTACTCTCACAAAGCAACAATAAAACAGTTAACAAATTAAACACCTGTTTATGCCTTGTACAGGCTGAACCTCAGACCGTTCTTGCCCACAGATGTGGGCTTTTGCACCACCAGCTCATTAACAATAGACACAATAACAAATTTAATAGGTTACACTGAAGTCGTACTTATGCTGTTACATCAATGTTCATAATAACATGAAACTGAGTTGGTAAAAAAGGAGCAGTGAAGCAAGGGAAGACTTTTTTGAGATATTTCATTGAGAGTAATTGGTGTGCAGAGCTGTCAAAGAGGCCATGTCTGGGAAAAAGAGCACGTCTGGTCACCCTACTTTCAGTAAAGAAATAGTAACTGTAGAAAGGGCCGCAACCGCAGCAAGACGAGTGAACATTCAACAATGGGCAACTTTTCAACTTTTGCCAACCGGCATTCTGTCTATAGCAGTCTGGTCTCACAGAATTCTGTGAAATGATCATAAACTGCAAATGCTGCATTACGTGTTTGTGGCAGAGAATGCATAAAAAATCTGTGTGGCCACCACGGTAAACAATGCCAATGTAAAGTCATTGAGAAGATGATGTAGCATTAGTTGCGACCATGGTAGCAAATAGTATGAAAGCCTGAAATCTGCGCAAGGAGATTGGTTGGGGGGGTGGGTGGGTCAAACACGGGACTTTTACCCGG
>NC_045752.1:24133877-24134506 GCF_008692095.1 Etheostoma spectabile
CCACCTGTAATGTTTCCTAAAGTCGCTTTCCACTTTTCCTAAACCCATCCGTCCCGTTCTTCCTGCGTGATACAAAACTGTAAGCCCAACCACAAACTTTTTCTAAACTCATCCGTACCGTTCTTTCTGCTTGTCATGGAACCATAAGCCCACCCACAACCTTTTCCTTAACTTAAGGGGCTGTGGTTATTTGACTGCATTCTTCCGTGGACCCATCACAGACTTTTCAGCAATCTGTGTTCGTTTCATGGAAGGCTTCCATGGGCCCATCACAGAATCTTTTATGATTCCGTGAAACTGCCACAGATTTTAAGTTGATTCAATTCAATTTCAATTCAATTTTATTTATAGTATCAATTCATAACAAGAGTTATCTCAAGACACTTTACAGATAAAGTAGGTCTAGACCACACTCCAGAATTTACAAGGACCCAACAGTTCTAGTAGTCTCCTCCAGAGCAAGCAACAGTGTGACAGTGGCGAGGAAAAACCTTTTAGGCAGAAACCTCGGTCAGACCCAGGCTCTTGGTAGGCGGTGTCTGACGGGCCGGTTGGGGTTAGAATGAAGAGTGGAAATAACAAAAATAGAAAAAATAGTTCAAATAGCATTACAAGGCACAGCAGGACGT
>NC_045752.1:24134516-24135561 GCF_008692095.1 Etheostoma spectabile
CGCAGAGTGTAGCAGGATGAACATGACATTGCAGAACGTGTAGCGGGACCATGGCGACAGCTGCTACTATGATTTTGGAGCCTCCCTGATCCGATGGGTTCACTGTGAGATCAGGTCGGTCTATAGTCAAACCTCCAGTTTGTTAGGCTCCTCACTCTTCCTCTTTGACCTGAAGTATCTACCTCTCCCTACAACCTGCCATTAGAGTATATTTGATACTATACCTGCATGCAACTAGAAAACATTTCGTGTTATCTCACATAGAAATACACAACTTTACTTCATAATGTTAAGTCACAACACAATGTCAGTAACGTTTACCAAATTAACCAAATTACTGGTTTTTATGTTTTCTCATACCATCTCACTTAAACATGGCTAAACCTAGCTATAGCAATTTCTTCTTTACTTACCTTGAATTGTGGATAAACCTTTTGTGGAAGAATTTATATCCCTTGTCCAGTTTGTTCCCTTTAGTGGATGAATGTATCTCCACACTCTTCACCACATTGGCACTGGTAAACTTTGGAAGACAAGTCAGGCTAGTCGAAAACACTCTAGCTGCAATTTATTCTCCATCAACAAAGCCTTCACCGGAACTGGGTTTACGCTTCCTTGACCTAGTTCCGTTTTTGCGTAAATGGCCTATCCTTGTGAACTTTTCTAAGATATATGAATATTTGAAATGTTCAAAACCTCAGAAGAAGAAATTGGGAAGTAGTAATAAAAAAAGACTCTCTCTCTCTCAAATGCACAATGTATCTATATACAATTTGAATATAGAGGTAAATTGTTTCTCTCTGCTATACAGTATATTGTCTTAAATTCGATTGTTGACATGTTTGTTTTTGATGTAATATGATGAATAACATGTTTGAATTTTCCATAATCATTTTTCAAGAAGTGACATTTTTTGGACTCTAAGCAGAAATTGTACTGAAATCAGAGGTCAATCCGTTTCATTGTAAGAGTATTGTTTTTATGTGTTATGAAAAAAAAATCTTAGAGTGTTTTCACATTCATCCATCCATCCATCTTCATCCGC
>NC_045752.1:24135571-24135668 GCF_008692095.1 Etheostoma spectabile
TCGGGTCGCGGGGGCAGCAGCTCCAAAAGGGAACCCCAAACTTCCCTTTCCCGAGCCACATCAACCAGCTCAGACTGGGGGATCCCGAGGTGTTCCC
>NC_045752.1:24135678-24136543 GCF_008692095.1 Etheostoma spectabile
GGAGATATAATCTCTCCACCTAGTCTTGGATCTTCCCCGAGGCCTCCTTCCAGCTGGACGTGCCTGGAACACCTCCCTAGGGAGGCGCCCAGGAGGCATCCTTACCAGATGCCCGAACCACCTCAACTGGCTCCTTTTGACGCGAGTCTCGGATGACTGAGCTTCTCACCCTATCTCTAAGGGAGACGCCAGCCACCCTTCTGATAAACCCATTTCGGCCGCTTGTACCCTGGATCTCCGTCTTTCGGTCATGACCCAGCCTTCATGACCATAGTGAGGGTAGAACGAACATTGCCCGGTAGATTGAGAGCTTTGCCTTCTGGCTCACGCTCTTTTCGTCACAACGGTGCGATAAACGGAATGTAATACCGCACCGGCTCTTCCGTCCTCTTCTCCGACCAATCTCACGCTCCATGGTCTCCTCACTCGCGAACAAGACTCCTTAGCTTGGGGTAAGGACTCACTCCCTACCCGAAGAAAGCACTCCATCGGTTTCCTGCTGAGTCCAAAACGCAAACCCGATATTCCAACAAAGTGTTGGAGTCTACTTATCAGATGCCATGGTCCACTGTATCAAACGCCGATGACAGATCCACAAAACCGCACAGAACATTTGCCGGTGTCATGCTGCCTCATAATACACTAAAAACCTTCAACAGGCTGTTTCAGTGGAGTGGAACTCACGATACCCAGATTGAAAAGTGTCATAAATGTCATTTACCTGCAAAAATATCTAAGTTGGGTACAGACTACTTTTTCCAGGACTTTGGCCAAGAAAGGGGTCTTGGATATGGGCCGAAAATTCTTGGGTTCGGAAGAGTCCAGTCCCCCTTTCTTTAACCGTGGCTCCAAATGGCAATTTTTG
>NC_045752.1:24137632-24142435 GCF_008692095.1 Etheostoma spectabile
GGCATGTTTGAAAAAACAAGGAAACACACCACTGGTCAAAGACATGTTAAACAATTTAATAATATAAGGCCCAATCGAGTCGAAAACCCTCACAAACAGTTTAAATGGAAGAACATCTAAAGGTACAAAGGACGGTTCATTTTTTTTTTCCACTAATGGCTAAAAAAAATGACCCATGTAACAAGAAGGAATAAAAATCACACAGTGACAAGGCCAAATGAGGCCCATCTGTCTGAGAAGGGGGTTTTTCCACATACTGGGAACCATTGCCCGTCAACGGAGGGGCTTGTCCGAACTGACCTTCTTCCTTGTCTGATTTTAGTTAGTTGTGACTTGGCCTCATAGAAATTAGGGATTTGGTAATATACCCATATTATGACTGTTTTGGGCTTTCAGGCTCCTGGAAATTTGGTTTTATCGCTAAATGTTTTTGGGTTTGGGGCCAAGCAGGGATCAAGTGTGTTAGTAGGCTGGTTTATAGCTCTGGGTATAAATGTGGGTTCTACATAAAATAGGAGGATCCAGAGGAATGGCTTACCCTCACAGCTGTGTTTGTCCTCCGATAGGACAAACCGTGTATTGCAGCACAACAATCGAGCCTGGGTCTGTTCTCACCAAGAACCTAAGGGCTGCAGAGACTCTGTCACGCACAATTCGTCTATGCTGAAAGGGAAATCGCACATGCCGCTCTGAGTATTGGTTTCAATCCAAACACCATCGAGTTGCAACACACACTGGATTTTGTTCTTTTTTTAACATCTCTCATTTTTAAAGTAAAGAAAGAAAAACATTAGCTCACGATATTATTGGTCAGACTTTTCAAATATTGCGACGCAGTTCATAACATGTACATGGACTTGTTAACCCACAATGCATATCATCACTTGTGCGAATGTGTAACCTTACCCTTCAGTGATAACGCAAATAATGAGAATGTAATAAGGTAAAGAGAAGATACCAAACATAAAGATACTGAAATACAACAAAGTGACAGATTAGTCGCTTAAACCCTCTTCCTCATGTCATTTTGTGTACTATTTACTGCCAAAAAACAGACGCATCCCGTTTTTCTGAAGTGACTGACCTTGGCCACCATCGCTGGGCCTCCCCCCATGTGTAGCCCTTCTGCACTCGCATGTAAGGCCCATACGTTGATACAGGCGGCCCCCTCTGACAGTCGATGGCTCTCATCACTACCAATTGATATCTGAAGGTGAAGGAATAAAAACATGTTGGTAAATGTGAAGCATGTGGTTAGGCATAAAAAGTTGTCTAAACCAACCCGAACCACTCACACTTTTTTGGACAGTCCAGCGCTGATTGTTTTTATCAGTAAAAGTATGAGTTTTAAGGGGATAATAATTGCAAATCAATTCCACAGTGACAGTTTAATACCCGTTTGTTGAATAATTCGTGCCTTCGCAGGCTGCCTTCCTGTGTGCGTTGGTATCCCGTAGCACTGGCAGTGGAAGGACCTGCGCGTACTTTGATGGCGGGCCTTAGGCACACAGCCTGACGTCCTCACACCTCATCATGCTGTTTGAGAAAAAGAAAACATGTGAACAAACATTTTTATTGTTGAGAATCCTCTTTACAACTTCACCCCCAAGTGGCCATTAATCACTCAGCTGCATATGAAGCAACTATTCTGATTCCCGCATTGCAAAGGTTTCGTGTTGCAACTCCCCCAGGCAACCTTTTGCTGTCCGAAGGTTGGAGGACAGCCTCGTTGCACGCAGCGTTAAGTACCATGGAGGTTTCTCTACAGGCCCTTTAGACCGATTGCAGGCTTCTTGACACTCATTATGTCTGGTGCCACGGCAAAGGAAGGAAAATACATGATTCAATATATGTTTGTAGCTATGTTGTGTTTTTTGTTATTCTGAAATCAGTTGCACATTATTGTCTAATTCTGCGGTTTGGTTTTTAACAAGGCCCGATTAAATTTTTGTATCAGTCTATGATTGCACATCATAGATATTGTATTGACTCACTAATTCCATATTTTAGTTCCGTACTAACTACTTCACAAAATTACCATACTACTCACATTGTTCTGTTTGTTTACTTGTAGTTGTCTAAACCAAGCTTTAAAGTGCGTATAGTACGCTTTTTGGCGTTTTCCCTTTGCTTAAATTGTTTTATTATCTTTATTTGGGCACGTTATAGGAGTTAAGAAAGTGAAAAAGCCAAAAGCCCCCCCACAAGGAAACCCTCTCAACAGGAACCTGTTTCAACACCCACTGCTCCAAACCAGCTCTAGTGTAGTCCAGCCTTTACCTCCCTGACGACCACGTGTGTCACTTTGTACATGTTATAATGCTCGCCTACGCTGTTATCGCGCGCACGCATCATACTCTCTCTGTTTTTGACTGGCTGGTAGTCCTGACCTAGTTACTTACACATGTGTGGATCCCAAAAAGATGAACAAACTGAGATGGTCTCACTCTGTAGCTAAAACGGAGCTCCACACCATGGTTAAAGATGGAGCTTCAGCAGTGTTGCTGTCACAACAAAACATATGGTGTTCTTTTAAAATTAAACCATGTAGCCTATTCATAATAGAAAACAATGAACCTCTATAAATACGAATACCAACTGAAATAAGCATAATAGTCACTTTAATAGTACCAAAATGAATATTTCTTTAAAGATCGTGACAATATTAAACATGGAGGACTTCTATTTCGTGTGATTAGATTTCCCGTAATAATTCCCATATCACTTTGGCCTCATGTTTACGCACAATACGAGAAGAACGACTGGATCTCATCTCTGTACTATGGTATATATGGATTCTTCTCTCACTGCTGCTGTGTAAATGTAGTGGATGCTGTGCAAATGTTCCCAATAACTCAATAGTCGTAGGTCAGACTGGTATAAGCTGGTAACGACACAAAATGAAATGCATAGCTCGAACAAAAACTTGCCCATAAGGGACAAGAATTTAACTTCTTTTTGTATTTTAGCATGATAATAATGCTCAATAGTTATTGTACCACCATAACAGCTGCCTTGCCGGGTGCCCTCATGCACCGCGTCAGCAGGCAACACTCATAGAAGCCTGGTTGTGTTTTCACAATTGCTCATTGGTGCATTATCGCGTTCAAACAACTCATTGACTTCTGGATAAGTGAGGGAAATGCATCAGATCTTGAAAAACACACACCCACGATAGCACAGACAGACGCAGGCATGTGTATGTGACACACACCTAATAATGTTTTCTTAGAGACCTGTGCAACCAATATCTAGTACGGTCACAATAATCGATGTCTTTGTACCTTCACATGTTTGGGTGACCGGGTACTTGCTTTTAAAGCCGCTGTGACATTACATTTTAAGACAGGCAGGTTGAACACACTGGCCTCTGGCACCACAGATGTCCTGCTTAGAGCACTCATTCACATCTGTAAACAGAAAAAGAAATAGAGCCACATGCTGGATCTTGATTACCTTCTAGAGATTTTTTTTTTCATAATATCACGTGAAATCCCCTCAATCTAATACTTACCTACGCACTTTAGGATCTCCCATGCTGCCACCATGTTTTTATAGCCACTGAGGCAGAAGCATTTGTAACCTCCTCCTTCTATGTGATGCAAGTGCCTCTGTCCGTAGCCCGCATGGTCGAGTCACTTATTCATTATCATCGGAAAACATGAAGAGAATGATACAATGACTACACATGAATGTAAACAGTGTTGAAATTTACACGGGGTCATAGACACAAGGAAACAGTGCTGCTGATTCAGGCAATGTTATTCCCACCTCACCCAACAGCATTCCTTCCAGTGATAGTTAATGTCTCCTGTATTAGATGACTGCCTCTTGCTACTGTACAGTCAACACCACATGAAAACACTACACAGCTAAATCTTAACAATTTCCAACCAGCAAAGCAGTGTAATCTATGTCATTATATTCTGGCTTGGTAGGGACATTTTATTAACCAATCAACATACAAATTGATCAGAACCTATGTAATCATGTTAGGAAACAATGTCTTTGTTATGATTTGTCCCTACTTTCACATTGTTCTTAAATGACCCATCAAAATAACAACTCCTGCAAATTAAAGCCGCCGAGATACAATTATCCTGAGTTTTTTTAGTCCAAGTTACCGGTCAAGTTCTTACAACGCTGGATCCCTCCATTTTCCCATGATGCAACTCAAGGCAATAGTTCACTTACTAACTCCTCATCCCCAGTTTTGTAAAGGGCTTTTTTGTTTCTTTTTTTAAAACTTTTTTTCTAAATCGTTTCATGTCAGCTCCTGTTGCTATCCAATTTTTGATTCAAACAATAACCAACACATATGACTAACTCCCAGAGCTGACCAGTTTCTGTTTTTAATGATGCCGGTGCTTAAGACAGTCCCATGTAGTAACCCTGTAACAGATGAGGGCACTGCTTAAAAATTATGGATGGTTATGTTTTTCCTCCCCCTCTCCTATAAACTTTGTATATCTTACTGTGAAGGAAATGTTGCTTGCCAGGGGACCTCATCCCAAGAAACTTTTTTTTGTGTAACATTTTTTTATAATTTATATTTAAGGAACAACACATGGACAAACAATTCAACTACAATTAGACGGAGAACAGCACCCCAGGGCTGACAAAAATACCAAAAGATAAAAACAAAAACAGAGAGGAAAACGGGAGGAAGGGGAGCAAACACAACACATGCAGAAACAGAGACCCACAACCACACACCACCACAACCAAGGACCCTAACACCTGCGCACGTTAGAAGTCCCAAGGTCCATGCACATAAAACGTGATGAAGAATTTCTTGTTGAT
>NC_045752.1:24142460-24142659 GCF_008692095.1 Etheostoma spectabile
TCAATGAAGAAAACCAGAAACTCATCACAACTAATTGTAGAGTTATAAGGATTTACAGTAGCGGGTGACACAAGAGAGCTGATAGTGTCAAATAGCACTTTAGAATTTCTCTTATTTGAGGCAATCAGACAATTAAAATAACTTACCCTGGCCTCCTCTATCCTATTATTCATAGACAATATTAGGTCTCTTAAATGCA
>NC_045752.1:24142669-24142828 GCF_008692095.1 Etheostoma spectabile
TTCCAGTTTTGTAGACTTCCATAAACGTTCAGTCTGGCGGCATGTTCTCCTCAGAAACATAATTTCATCATTTATCCAAGGACAACCATTTTCCCGTGGTTCCTTCCTAGCCTTAACTGGTGCTACTTGATTCAAGATATCAGCACATTGGCTATTAAA
>NC_045752.1:24142912-24143088 GCF_008692095.1 Etheostoma spectabile
TGTGATAATTCTCCTCTTTGCCTTAGTAAATACAGGCCGAGGTTCAAATGGCACCATCGAATCAAAGAAAACACAGTAATGGTCACTAAGAAGCACATCCTCCACACACACATTGGTGATTTGCAGGCCCAATGCAAAAACCAGGTCTAACGTGTGACCCTTGTTGTGTGTGGGAC
>NC_045752.1:24143113-24157788 GCF_008692095.1 Etheostoma spectabile
CCTCACAGGAACGTGGCAGAGGAAAATGAAATGTCCATTTAATGAGCTCTGTCCTGCTGGTTGCTTAGCAGGAGTAGCCTCGTCCCTGCCGTTGGGAGGAGGACTGGCCGCTGTGCACCGTACTGGTCCACATGCAGACGCCAAAACAAGCCACACCACCTCTTTTGAAGCCCTCATGATGGAAGTTTGGTTCCTCAGACACATTTTATGCTGATGTTTGAGTTATCGCCCTCCTGGCCTGCTGGGATTTTTTTACAGATTCACTGAATTTTTATCATCTATAACTTAGATTGGAAAAAGGTCTTGATTGTGGGTGATTTTAATTTCAGATTGATGTGTTCCTTCTATCCCAGAAAGAGAATTCTTATTCTCTGACAGAGCGCTTAACTTTACACAGTATGTTCGGTCCACGACAAACAGGGTCACAACGTTTGACCTGGTTTTTGCATTGGGCCTGCAAATCACCAAATGTGTGTGTGGAGCGGAGGACTTCTTAGTGACCATACTGTGTTTTCTTGATGTCGATGGTCGGCATTTTGAACCTCGCCTGTATTTACAGCTAAGGCAAAGAGAGAATTATCACAGAGGCGACAGCTGTGCTTTTCGTGATAAGTGAACCTCTCCTTTTTATAATCTCCTGAAAACTGACTGTTTTTAGACTCTTTTAATGCCAATGTGCTATATCTGCATCAAGGTAGCACCAGTTATACGGCTAGAAAGGAACCACGGGGAAAAATGTTTGTCTGGATAATTATGAAATCTTGTTTCTGAGGAGAAATGCCGCAAGACTGAACGTTTATGGAAGTTACAAAACTGAGAAGTCCATAGGCGCAATTTAAGAGACCTAATATTGTCATGAATAAAGGATAGAGGATGCCAGGTTAAGTTATTTAAATGTCGGATGTGCCTCAAATAAGAGAAATTCTAAAGTGGCTATTGACACTATCAGCTCTCTTGTGTCACCCGCTACTGTAAATCCTTATAACTCTACAATTAGTGTGTGAGTTCTCTGGTTATTCTGTCATTGATAAGGTTCAGAGTCATAAAGGACGTCTTCCTCCGTGCCATGGTTCCCAGTATTGGAACCCCCTCTCAAAGCTGGGCCTAATTTGAGCACTGTCCACGTGTGGAAGACACTCTCAAACCATCGTGGAAAAAAATGAAACCGTCTCTTGTACTTAGATGTTCTTCCATTTAAACGGTTTGTAGGGTTTTCGACTCGATGGGCATTAGTATTAATTGTTTACATGTCTTTGACCAGTTGGTGTGTTCTCTTGTTTTTTCAAACATCCCTGTGGAGCCACGGTTTAACGGAAAGCGGGACTGGACTCTTCCGAACCCAAGAATTTTCGGCGCCAATATCAAGGACCCTTTCTTGGCCAAGATCTGGAAAAAGTAGCTGTACCCCAACTTAGATAATGTTTGCAGGTAATACCAGTTATGACACTTTTCAATCTGGGTCATCGTGAGTTACACTACACTGACAGCATGTGAAGGTTTTGTGTGATATTATGTGCAGCAGGACCGGCAAAATGTTCTGTGCTGGTTTTGGTGGATCTGTCATCGGCGGTTTGATACCTGACCATGCATCTGATAAGTATATCCAACACATGCTGTGTTGGAATTATGCGGTTGCGTTTTGAATGGTTCCTCTTATTGGTTTCAGAACTTTGTAGTTTTGTCAGTGGGAATGTTCTGATTTTCGCGGAGCTTTTGTGGGGTGTGCCGCAGGGATCGTCTTGGAACTCTTTTGTTCCTGCTGTACTACTTCCTCTGATGCAGGGTCATCCAGAAGTTCGCTTGAGGTGTCCTATCATCTGTATGTCGGAGTGATCTGCAACTGTACTGCTCTTCAAAAAGAAAAAAACCCCCTGACACATAAAATTTTTTCTTTGGCCTCTCACTACTTGGTTTGGCGAAGTGACAGAAGGCTCACTGAGAACACCGCAACTAAACGCTCCAACAAGACAGAGACTTTGATTGTTGCTCTTGACGTGCTGATGCATGAAATTAAGCAGCACCTCTGAAATTAGCTGCAATCTCATAAAGCACCTGAGCACCTGGTGTCCTCCATGATGAGCGAGTCGATGGAGCAGCCACAAAATCAGCTTCTTAGTAGCGCTTTGCTCCCAAATTCGGAACGTTTCTACACTCTGTAAGATGGTGACTTATAAGTGAGCTTGAGAGTATTATTCATGCTGGTTGGCTCATCGAGATTCGATTATTGTAATGTTTGTCACCATTCTTAACAAGAGGGAGGTTTGCGCGTCTGCAGGTTGTGCAAAATTCTGCAGTACGCCCTGCCACTCGGCACTCCGCAGGAGGAAGGGGGCACACAATTACCCCATTCTCAAAGTTTGCACGGCGCCTGTATGTTTACAGGATGACCTACAAATCCTGGGTACTGACTTTTAGAGCTCTTCATGGACGGCACCAGACTACATTAAGAACCTCATGTCAGCCGTATGTTTCCACTAGGAACCTCACTCGGTCGTCATTTGAATTCTATGGTGCCTCGGACCCTTTTAAACCCGAGGAGAAAGATCTTTTAAAGCTTGCGCCCTCGCCTACGGCATGAGCCCTTGGTACCATAGTTCTTGTTTGTATAGACAACCCCCCCCTTTTAGAAACAACTAAAGACCCACTGTTTTAAACTTGTTTTTAGTGTCAATACTGTGTTTAATGTTCTGTATGTTGTTTTTAATTATTTTTCTTTAATAAACTTGGCAGCACTTTGTGAACCCTGGTCTGTTAAAAGGCTATAGAAATAAAGTTTCTTACTTACTTACGCTAAATCGGGCCATGGTTATCAGCAGGAAACGATGGAGTGCTTTCGTCGGTAAGGGAGTGAGTCCTTACCCCAGCTAAGGAGTCTTGTTCGGAGTGACGGAGACTGGAGCGTGAGATTGGTCGGAGAATCGGAAGCCAGCCGGTGCGTGTATTACATTACCTTGATCGCACCGTTTTGACGAAAAGAGAGCGAGCCAGACAAAAAGCAAAGCTCTCAATCTACCGGGCATGTTCGTTCCTACCCTCACCTATGGTCATGAAGGCTGGGTCATGACCGAAGACGGAGATCCAGGGTTACAAGTCGCGAAATGGGTTTCCTCAGAGGTGGCGGGCGTCTCACCTCTAAGATCATAGGGTGAGAAGCTCAGCATCCGAGATGCGTCAAAGAGCGTTAGGTGGTTCGGGCAATCTGGTAAGGATGCCTCCTGGGCGCCTCCTAGGGAGGTTGTCCAGGCACGTCCAGCTGGCAAGGGGCTCGGGGAAGACAAGACGAGGTGGAGCAGGATTATTCTCCACCCTGGCCTGGGAACACCTCGGGATCCCCCCAGTCTGCTGGGTGATGTGGCTCGGGAAAGGGAAGTTTGGGGTTCCCTTTGGCGCTGCTGCCCCTGACGACCCGATCCCAGATAAGCGGATGAGATGGGATGGATGGTGAATGTGAAAAACACTCAAGATTTTTTTCATAACACATAAAAACAAACCTCTTTACAATGAAAGGATTGACTCTGATTTCAGTACAATTTCGTGCTTAGAGGTCCAAAAAAATGTCAGTCTTGAAAAATGATTATGGAAAAAATTCAAACTGTTATTCATCATATTACATCAAATAACAAACAGTGTCACCAATCGAATTTAGACAAATACTTCATAGCGAGAGATAAAACAACATTTACCCTCTTATTCAAATTGTATATAGATACATGGCATGTGAGAGATGAGAAGAGTCTTTTTTCTATTACACTTCCCAATTTCTCTTTCGAGGTTTGAACATTCACATATTTCATATATCCTTAGAAATGTTCACAAGATAGGCCATTACGCAACACAAGGAACTAGGTCAGAAGCGTAAACCCAGTTTCCGGTGAAGGCTTTGTATGGCGAGACTAATTGCAGCTAAGTTGTTTCGAATAGCCTGACTTGTCTTCCAACATTACAAGTGCCAATGTGGTTGAAGAGTTGTGATGAGACCAATTCATCCACTGGTAAAGGGAAAAATGGACAAGGGATATAAATCTTCCACAAAAGGTTTATCCACATTCAATGTAGAGTAAAGAGAAATGCATAGCTAGGTTTAGCCATGTTTAGTTGAGATGGTATTGAGAAAAACAAAAACCAGTATTTGGTTCATTGTAAACGTTATGACATGTGTTGTGACTAACATTATGAAGTAAAGTTGTGTATTTTCTTATGTTGAGAAACACGAAATGTTGGCTAGTTCATGCCAGGTATAGTATCAAATATACTCTAATGGCGGTTGTAGGGAGAGGTGAGATACTTCAGGTCAAAGAGGAAGAGTGAGGAGCCTTAACAACTTGGGAGGTTTGACTATAGAACCGCCTGATCTCACAGGAACCCATCGGCTCAGGGAGGCTCCAAAACATAGTAGCCAGCTGTCGCCATGGTCCGATACACGTCTGCAATGGTCAATGTTTCATCCTGCCACACTCTGGTGCCCACCGCTACTCCTGGCTTGCTCTGTAATGCTATTTTGAACTACTTTTTTTCTACTTTTTGTATTTCCACTCTCTTCTACACCCCAACCGGCCGTCCAACACGCCTACCAAGAGAGCCTGGGTTGACCGAGGTTTGCCTAAAAGGTTTTCCCGCCACTGTCACACGTTGCTGGCTTGGAGGAGACTACTAGAAATGTTTGGGTCCTTGTAAATTCTGGAGTTGGGTACTAGACCTACTTAATGTGTAAAGGGTCTGCGATAATCTGTTATGAATGTGATACATAAATAAATGAATTGAACTTGAATTGAATAACTTAACATCTGTGGCAGTTTCACGGAATCATAAAAGATTTCTGTATGGGCCCCATGGAAGCCTTCCATGAAACGAACACAATTGCTGAAAAGGCTTGATGGGTCCACGAGAATGCGTCAAATAACCACAGCCTAAGTTAGGAAAAGGTTGTGGGTCGGGTAGGTGTCCTGACAAGCAGGAAAGAACGGTTTACGATGAGTTATGAAAATTTGTGGTGGGCTTACAGTTTTGACTCACGCAGGAAGAACGGGACGGATGGGTTTAGAAAAATGGAAAGCGATCTTAGGAAACATTACAGGGGTGACATGATCCCCGGGGTAAATCCCGTGGTTTACGACACACCCACCCCCCCAACATATCCTTGCGCAGGATTTCAGGCGTTCAACTATTTGCTACCATGGTCGCACTAATGCACATTCATCGTCTCAATGACTTTACATTGGCATTGTTTAACGGCGGTGGCCACACAGATTTTTTTGATCTCTCCAACACGTAATTGCAGGCATTTGCAGTTATGATCATGTTCACAGAATTCGTGTGAGACCAGACGCTATAGAGAATCCGGTTGGGCAAAAGTGAAAATTGCCATTGTTGAATGTTTCCCTCGTCCTTGGCTGCGTTGCGGCCCCTTCTACAGTTACTATTTCTTTACTGAAGTATGGTGACACAGTACTGCCTCTTTCTCCCAGATGGCCTCTTTGAACAGCTCTGCACACCAATTCTCTTCAATGAAATATCTCAAAAAAGTCTGTCCCTTGCTTCACTGCTCCTTTTTACCAACTCAGGTTTTCATGTTCATTATGAAATTGAACTGTCAACAGCATTAAGTACCGAACTTCAGTGTAACCTATTAAATTTGTTATTGTGAGCTAGTTAATGTAGCTGTTGTGCAAAACCGACATCTGTGGGCAAGAACGGTCCTGAGGTTCAGCTCCTTACAAGGCATACACAGGTGTTGTAATTTGTTAACTGTTTTATTGTTGCTTGGTGAGAGTAGTACGTTTTTTGTAATGTTTAGGATAACATCATTATTAATTCAGAATATTTCCATTGGTATGGATGTCATGATAACTGTTTATTGTTGTGTGACCAACAAGCTGTGTGTATCTCTTTCTGCACACCACTGCCAGATCCACAAAGTATGAATGCATCTGGAAGCAAATTAAGCCAGGTTTAGCCCCAGCCTCCGTTGTGGCTGTTGTACCTGGATGGAGGTTTCGAATGGAGTCGATCCCATCTAAATTTGGGTCTGCCCTCGTGTATCCCCCATGTCCTAAGTACTAGTACCAAGAGTCCAGTGAACTCATACTACCACTGGCTCCAGATCACTTTCTCGTGCAACACAACTTTCCCAGGTTGCATTTCATCCGACCCTATAGTCAGTTAATGCATCTCGTCTCTTGAAGGTCATCACAGCTGTACTACGTGTATGCAAAGAAACGAGCAGATCCAAAATGATCCTGCATCGACGCAGATATGGTGACAAGGTGACTGCCATTGTTTTTGTTGATGCTTGTGTATATGTGCGTGTTTGTGTGAGGCAGGAGTCTTGCAAGCTATTCAGATGATCAGAGGCGCCACACAGCAAACAGCCTGCAATGAAGCCTGGTCTGCTATGTAGCCTTAATGTGGCAAAAACTATGCTGGACTGAATGTGAGTTAATGTGCTACCAGCAGGATTCGTCATTCACGCAGACACACCACATCTCGGGTGCCAGTCCAGACGGTCGGTGTAGCTCGTCTCCTCTGTGGACAGTAGAACCCTAAATATCATTGTAGTTTTGACAAAATCATTGTAAGGATGTCGTCTTGGGCTTGGGACACACGATCCACGATTTTACTATGTTTTGACATTGTTATAGCTCAAACATAAGTGAATAATCAGAATAATCAACAGATTTACTTGACTCTGTAAACAATCGTTAGTAGCACCACTGTTGATAAACTGTAGTTATGTTTGAGTGATCAGTTTGTGCTTCTAGCTGATCGCTTGCTTACATAGCCTTCTTTGAAGTAAACAGTACTCACAGGTAACTTTAAGTCTTCTTTGATTTTCTGTGCTAAACCATTAGTTGAGGCCTTTGCCTTGTGGCTATTCCTTCATCCATTTGAATGGTATATGATTTGTTTTTTTTCCCACATTGTTCAGGCGTTGATTGCCATTTCAAGACATTGGAATCGTTTTGGCGTGATCAGCCGAAATTTTCCTGCACTTCTTATGTTTTCCCCTTGCCAGTCAGCGTGTTTAATCCAAAGTCGCTCGTCTCAAACAATGTTTTGGCACAAGCCATTTTCATGTTTTTCATGGTTCATTTGGGTGGAAGAAAAATGTGTGGACAAAAAAGATGATATATGTTAATCTGTTTCTTTGTCATGTTAACGTTCGAGGATGTTATGGGGGTGAAATGGTAAATCAGGGAGAAAACCATTTAGAAAAGGAAGTCCAAGTTTTTCCTGACAATGAGCTCATTAATAGAGAACGATTTATTTGGAATTGAACATGCATTCAGTAATCCAATCCGATTTTGCGATGACCGGATCGTCAAGTCGGCTGGGCACCTAAATGGTTTTCTCCACTGATTTACCATGTTCACCCCCATAACATCCCAACAACGTTAAATGACAAAGAACAGATACATATACTCATCTTTTTTGTCACACATTTTTCTTCCACCCAAATGAACCTGAAAAACATGAAATGGTTGTGTCCAAAAATTGTTCCTGAGGACAGCGACTTTGGATAAAACAGCTGACTGGCATGGAAAACATAAGAAGTGCAGAAAATTATAGGCTGATCAGCCAAACGATTTCCAATGCCTTGAAATGGCAATCAACGCCTGAACAATGTGGGGAAAAAAACAATATATACCATCAAATGGATGAAGAATAGCCACAAAGGCAAAGGCTCAACTAATGTTTAGCACAGAAAATCAAAGAAGACTTAAGTTACCTGTGAGTACTGTTTACGTTCAGAAGAAGGCTATGTGTAAGCAAGCGATCAGCTAGACAGCACAAACGGATCACTCAAACATAACATTACAGTTTATCAACAGTGGTGCTATACGATGTTTACGAGTCAAGTAATCTGTTGATTATTCCTATTATTCACATATTGTTTGAGCTATAAAAATGTCAAAACATAGTAAAATCGTGGATCGGTGTTTCCCAAAGCCCAAGACGACACCTTAATGCATGTTTGTCAAAAACTCAAGATATTTAGGGTTTACTACTGTCCACAGAGGAGACAGAGGCTAAACCGACCGTCTGGACTGGCCCCGAGATGTGGTGGTCTGAGTGAATGACGAATCCTGCTGGTAGCACATTAACTCACATTAGTCCAGCATAGTTTTTTGCCACACTTAAGGCTCCATCAGCAGACCAGCTTCATTGCAGCTGTTTTGCTGTGGGGCCTCTGTATCATCGGAATAGCTGCAAGACTCCTGCTCAACACAACACGCAATACTACACAAGCATCAACAAAAACAACTGCAGTCCCTTGGTCACCAATCTGCGCGATGCAGGATCATTTGGAGCTGCTGCTGATTTTCTTTGTATCATCACGTAGTCCACAGCTGTGTGACCTTCAAGAGACGGAGAGCATTAAATGACTATAGGGTCGGGATGAAATGCAACCTGGATCACAGTGTGTTGCACAGAAAAGTGATCTGGAGCCAGGAGTATGAGGTTACTGGACTTCTTGGGTGGTAGTTACTAGAGACATGGGGGATACACGAGGGACCAGACCCAAATTTAGATGGGATCCACTCCATCTCGAAAACCCCACTCAGGTACAACCAGCCACAACGGGGGGGGCTAAACCTGGCTTAATTTGCTTCCAGATGCCATCATTCTTATAGTGGATCTGGCAGTGGGTGCAGCAAAGAGATACACAAGTTGTGGTCACACACAATAACAGTTATCATGACATCCCATATCCATGGAATAGTCTCTGAATTAATAATGATGTTATTCATAAACATTACCAAAAACGTACTCTACGTCTCACCAAGCAACAATAAAACAGTGTAACAAATTACAACACCTGTGTATGCCTTGTAGAGCTGAACCTCAGGACCGTTCTTCCCACAGATGTGCGGTTTTGCACAACCAGCTGATTAACTAGCTCACACATAACAAATTGTAATGAGGTTACCTGAAGTTCGTATTATGCTGTTACAGTCAATTTGCATAATAACATGAACTGAGTTGGTAAAAAAGGAGCAGTGAAGCAAGGGACAGACTTTTTTGAGATATTTCATTGAAGAGTAATTGGTGTGCAGAGCTGTTCAAAGAGGCCATCTGGGCAGAAAGAGGCAGTATGTGTCACCTACTTTCAGTAAAGAAATAGTAACTGTAGAAGGGCCGCACGCAGCAAGGACGAGATGAACATTCAACAATGGGCAACTTTTCAACTTTTGCCACCGGCATTCTCTATAGCGTCTGGTCTCACGAATTCTGTGAACTGATCATAACTGCAAATGCCTGCAATACGTGTGTTGGAGAGATCATAAAAAATCTGTGTGGCCACCGCCGTAAACAATGCCAATGTAAAGTCATTGAGACGATGAATGTGCATTAGAATTGCGACCATGGTAGCAAATAGTTGAACGCCTGACTCCTGCGCAAGGATATGTTGGGGGGGTGGGTGTGTCGAAACCACGGGAGTTTTACTCCGGGGATATGTCCCCTGTAAATGTTTCCTAAGATCGCTTTCACACTTTTCCTAAACCCATCCGTCCACGTTCTTCCTGCGTGAGTCCAAAACTGTAAGGCCCAACACAAACTTTTTCAACTCATCAGTACCGTTCTTTCCTGCTTGTCATGGGACACATAAGCCCGACTCCACAACCTTTTCTGTAACTTAGTGGCTGGGTATTTGACGGCATGCTTCGTTGGACCCTCACAGCTTTTCAGCAATTGTGTTTCGTTTCATGGAAGGCTTCCAGGGGCCCATCACAGAAATCTTTTATGATTCCGTGAAACGCCACAGATGTTAATTTATTCAATTCAAGTTCAATTCAATTTTATTTATGTATCACATTCATAACAAGATTATCTAGCAGACCCTTTCGCATTAAGTAGGTCTAACCACAACTCCAGAATTTACAAGGACCCAAACATTTCTAGTAGTTCTCTCCATAGCCGCAACGGGTGACAGTGGCGGGAAAACTTTTAGGCAGAAACCTCGGTCAGACCCAGGCTCTTGGTAGGCGTGTTGACGGACCGGTTGGGGTTAGAAGAGAGTGGAAATACAAAAAAGAAAAATAGTTCAAATAGCATTACAGCAGCCAGGGTACGGAGTGGGCACGCGAGAGTGTGGCAGATGAACATTGACCATTGCAGAACGTGTAGTCGGACCATGGCGACAGCTGCTACTAGATTTTGGAGCCTCCCTGACCGATGGTTTCCTGTGAGATCAGGCGGTTCTATGTCAAACCTCGCCAAGTTGTTAAGGCTCTCCATCTTCCTCTTGACCTGAAGTATCTACCTCTCCCTACAACCTGCCATTAGAGTATATTTGATACTATACCTGGCTGCAACTAGCACACATTTCGTGTTATCTCACATAGAAATACACAACTTTACTTCATACTGTTAAGTGCACAACACAATGTCATAACGTTTACAATGTACCAAATTACTGGTTTTTTTTTCTCAATACCATCTCACTTAAACTGGCTAAAACCTAGCTATGCAATTTCTCTTTACTTACTTGAATGTGGATAAACCTTTTGTGGAAGAATTTATATCCCGTTGTCCATTTGTTCCCTTTCAGTGGAGTGAATGGTCTCATCACACATCTTCAACCACATTGGCACTGTGTAATGTTGGAAGACAAGTCAGGCTATTCGAAACAACTATAGCTGCAATTATCTCCCATAACAACAGCCTCTCACCGGACTGGGTTTACGCGTTCCTGGACCTAGTTCCGTTTGTTGCGTAATGCCTATCTTGTGAACACTTTCTAAGATATATGAATATGTGAAATGTTCAAAACCTCGAAAAGAAATTGGGAATAGTAATAAAAAAAGACTCTCCTCTCTCAATGCCATGTAATCCTATATTACCAATTTGAATATAGAGGGTAAATGTTGTTTCTCTCGCTATACAGTATTTGTCTAAATTCGGATTGTGACATGTTTGTTATTGATGTAATATGATGAATAACAGTTTGAATTTTCCATAATCCCATTGTTTTCAAGACGTTGACATTTTTTTGGACCTCTAACACGAAATTGTACTGAAATCAGAGTCAATCCGTTTCATTGTAAAGAGGTTTGTTTTTATGTGTTATGAAAAAAAATCTTAGAGTGTTTCACATTCACCATCCATCCATCTCATCGCTTATCTGGTAATCGGTCTCGGGGGGCAAGCAGCCCAAAAGGGAACCCCAAACTTCCCTTTCCCGAGCCACATACACCCAGTCAGACTGGGGGGATCCCGAGTGTTCCCAGGCCAGGGTGGAGAATAATCCTCTCCACCTCAGTCTTGGATCTTCCCCGAGCCTCCTCCAGCTGTACGTGCCTGGACACTCCCTAGGAGGCGCCCAGGTGAGGCATCCTTACCAGATTGCACCGAAACCACCTCAACGTGCTCTTTGGACGCAGGTTCTCCGGATGCTGAGCTTCTCACCCTATTCTTAGGGTAGACGCCGCCACCCTCGAGAAACCCATTTCGTGCCGACTTGTACCCTGGACTCCGTCTTCCGGTCATGACCCAGCCTTCATGACCATAGGTGAGGGTAGGAACAACATGCCCGGTAGATTGAGAGCTTTGCTTTTGTCTGGCTCACGCTCTCTTTCGTCACAACGGTGCGATAAACGAATGTACATACGCACGGCTGCTCCGATTCCTCCGACCATCTCACGCTCCAGTGCTCCGCACTCGCGAACAAGACTCCTTAGCTTGGGGGTAAGGACTCATCCCTACCGACATGAAAGCACTCCATCGGTTTCCTGCTGAAACCATGGCCCAGATTGTACAGTAGTAAGTAAGAAACTTTATTTTCTATAGCACTTTTACCACAAGACAGGGTCACAAAGTGCTGCGCAAGTTTATTAAAGAAAATAATTAAAAACCAACATACAGAAAGCATTAAACACAGTATGAACTAAAAACAAGTTTAAAACAGGGGTCTTTAGTGTTCCTAAAAGGGGGGGGGGGGGTTCTATACAACATAGAACATGGTACCCAATGGGCTCTTCCAGAGGCGAGGGCGCACAGCTTTAAAAGATCTGTCTCTTCCTCGGTATTAAAATGGGTACCGAGGACCATAGCAGTTCAAATACGACCGAGTGAGGTTCCTAGTGGAAAACATACGGCTGACTGAGGTTCTTAATGTAGTTGGTGCTGTCCATGAAGAGCTCTAAAAGTCAGTACCAGGATTTGTAGTGCATCTGTAAACATACAGGCGCCGTGCAACTTTGAGAATGGGTGTAATTGTGCCCTTTCCCTCCTGCGGAGTGCGAGTGGCAGGGCGTACTGCAGAATTTTGCACAACCCTGCCGACGCGCAAACTCCCTCTTGTTAAGAAGGTGACAAACATTACAATAATCAATCTCGATGAGCAAAGCATGAATAATACCTCTCAAGCTCACTTATAAAGTCACATCTTACAGAGTGTAGAACGTTCGAATTTTGGAGCAAAGCAGCTCTAAGAAAGTGATTTTGTGCTGCTCCATCGACTCGCTCATCCATGCAGACACCCAGGTGCGCAGGTGCTTTAGACTGCAGCTAAGTTTCGAGGTGCTGCTAATTTAAGGCACAGCACTGTCAAGAGCAACAATCAAAGTCTCTGTCTTGTTGGACGTTTAGTTGCGCGGTGTTCTCATGAGCCTTCTGTCACTTTTCGCCAACAAGTAGTTGAGAGCGCCAAGAAAAAATGTTATGTGCTCAGGGGGTTTTTTCTTTTGAAGGAGCAGTACAGTTGCAGATCATCCGACAATACAGATATAGACACATCAGCTGAACTCTGGATGACCTGCATCAGAGGAGTATACAGCAGGAACAAAAGAGGTCCAAGACCGATCCTGCGGCAACCCCAAAAGCTCCTGCGAAATCAGAAACATTCCCACTGAACAAACTACAAAGTTCTGAAACCAATTAAGAGTGCCCCATTCAAAACGCAACCGATAATTCCAACACAGCCCTTATGTTTGGAGTATACTTATCGATGCATGGTCCGTATCAAACCGCGATGACAGATCCAACAAAACCACACAGAACATTTGCCTGCTGTCCGCTGCCACATATATCACAAAAACCTTCACAGGCTGTGTTCAGTGGAGTGGAACTCACGCTACCCAATGAAAAGGTCATAACTGGATTACCTGCAAAACATATCTAAGTTGGGTACAGACTACTTTTTCCAGATTGGCCAAGAAAGGGTCTTGGATATTGGCGCCGAAAATCTTGGGTTCGGAAGAGTCCAGTCCCCTTTCCTTAACCGTGGCTCCACAAGGCATGTTTGAAAAAACAAGGAACAACCATGGTCAAGACATGTAAACAATTATACTTAAGTTCGCCCAATCGGTCGAAACCCTACAAACCAGTTTTAAATGGGAAGAACATCTAAGGTACAAGAGAGACGGTTTCATTTTTTCCACGATGTTGAAGGTCTCCCAGTGACAGGCTCAAGTAGGCCACAGCTTTGAGGGGGGTTCCAATACGGGAACCATGGCACGAGGCAAGATGTCCTTTATGACTCTGAACCTTATCATGCAAAACCAGAAACTTCAAACACTAATTGTAGAGTTATAAGGATTTACAGTAGCGGGTGACACAAGAGAGCTGAGTAGTGTCAAATAGCCCTTTAGAATTTCTCTTATTTGAGGCACCGACAATTTAAAATAACTAACCTGGCTCCTCTATCCTGTTTATTCATACAATATTAGGTCTCTTAAATGCAGCCTATGGACTTCCAGTTTTGTAGACTCCATAAACGTTCAGTCTGCGGCATGTTTCTCCTCAGAAACTAATTTCATCAATTTGATCCAAGACAACATTTTCCCGTGGTTCCTTCTCTAGCCGTATTAACTGGTGCTACTTGATCAGAATATCAGCCATTGGCTATTAAAAGAAGTCTAAAACAGTCAGTTTCAGTGAGATTATTAAAAAGGACAGGTTCAACCTTATCACGAAAAGCACAGCTGTCGCCTCTGTGATAATTCTCCTCTTTGCCTTGCCTAGTAAATACAGGCCGAGGTCAAAATGGCGACCATCGTAACACAAGAAAACACAGTATGGTCACTAAGAAGCACTCCGCTCCACACACACACTTGGTGCTTTGGCAGGCCCAATGCAAAACAGGTCAACTTGTGACCCTGTGTTGTGTGGACCGGACACATACTGTGTAAGTTAAGCGCCTGTCAGAGATAGAATCTCTTCTGGGTATCAGAAAGAACACATCCAATCGAAATTAAAATCACCCCCAATCAAGACCTTTTTCCAATCTAATTATAGATGATAAAAATTCAGTGCAATCTGTAAAAAAATCCCAGCATGGCCAGGAGGGCGTAAATCAAACATCGCATAAAATGTGTCTGAGGAACCAAACTTCCATCATGAGGGCTTCAAAAGAGGTGGTGGTGGCTTGTTTTGGCGTCTGCATGTGGACCAGTACGGTGCACAGCGGCCAGTCCTCCTCCCAACGGCAGGGACGAGGCTACTCCTGCTAAGCAACCAGCAGACAGAGCTCATTAAATGGACATTTCATTTTCCTCTGCCACGTCTGTGAGGAAAGGAAGTCCAAGTTTTTCCTGACAATGAGCTCTTAATAGAGAACGATTTAGTTGGAATTGAACATGCTCAGTATCCATCCGATTTGCGATGACCGGATCGTCAATGGTGGGCACAGCGGGATAGGCTTGAAGACATCTCCACGGTCGAGTGTAGAACAG
>NC_045752.1:24157813-24174559 GCF_008692095.1 Etheostoma spectabile
AGCGGGATAGGCTGAAGACATCTCCACGGTAGCCGTGACGAACAGCTGTACCGGAATGACCCACACCTGCTCGGTTGATGTAAACGATTACTGGAACCCAGGGGCGCGTCCATCACGGGTCCAGGATGTGTAGGCCTACTCCATAACCCGAAAGAGTGGATGGATGCGTAGAGGGCAGGCACCCCCGCTGTATGGCCGCTTCCACTAGCGAACCGACGCAGCCCTGTAGCTCCGATCTGCATGAACCGCACGCCGCACACCACGCCTAATCCGAACCTGGACAACCGCTCGGCAGCCTCTTCTCTCTTTTTCGGATTACCTGGACGTCCTCAACGCCAGGTATTCCCAGGAGGTTGGGGGGACACACCAAATGGGGTTGGAAAAGTTTGTTTTAGCTATCCCAGCGTAAAAAGCTTGCCATTGACTCTTTAATTCTAAAGAGAGTACGATTGAAGTCCTTATTGCATTCCCGCAAACATGATCCGTCAGAGTAGATATACAGCAAACACAAGCAAAAAATGGGAAGAAAAAACGGCATTGTAAGACGAGCAGCAGCAGCCTGAACACACACAGGCGCCTCTTACTCGGTGTGTGTGTGTTATGTGTGTGTGGTGGTGTAAAAGACCTGTAAGACCTAAAGCTGCACCATCTTAAATCTAAAGACAATCAGCGGTTGCCACAGTTCCTTTGAAAAGTAACTAAGTACTTTACAGATCTTGATTTTAAAAGTACAAACTGTTTTAAGGGCCCATTTCCTCAACAAATATTGCCCGCCATCTTCTTCACTCCCAACTTATGCTCTTTGCTTCGCTTACGGTGACATCCATTCCCATGGGTCACGTGGATTCCACGAGGAGAGAGAGGGGTATCATCGTCCTGTGGAACGTGATACATGGTAACGGTAACAGTAGGCAATTTTCGCTTCCAACCTTATGGGCCACCAAAGAGGAAAGAAGTGCTTTGGTGCCTCTTTAGGGTGCGGTTTGACAAGCTAGTACCTAGCTCAATGCTAAGTATCTTACGTATCTATTCCTTGGTGGTGACATAAGATTGACGAACAGTGTCAACACGCTCAGTTATTTAAGACCAAAAGGACTAATAGTAATTAATTTAACGAAATTGTGTAGCATGGTAGCATAGATCTGGAGGGGAGGATAAACTCTGGACACATGTTCATGATCTGATGGTTGGTTCACCAGTTTTATTTTGCATATTGTTATCGCTCTACGAAAATGGACATGTATTGGAGGTCTGATTTTCCATGTGGACGAATAACCACAAATACATCTTTCCTTGCCATTTTTTTTTCAAAATTAATCTTTAATTGCATGTCTTTTGTATTTCTCTGGCGTGTTGTAGCTGTCAAAAGGAAGCAGAAAACTCTTGTGGGGTTAAAAACAACCTCACTCATACATATTGATTCAAAACTAAAACAAACTTTACTCCTATAAGCGCATAGTGAAGGGCCTACACACAGTTCAACAACGTATATTTAATTTTCCTGCCTCTTTTAACATTTAACTTAGATCTTAAAGTAACCTCATTTGCGTCTTTCACGATACTATTGGATGCTGAACGCACCACTTATTTGGTTGTGTGAGGATGCAGCAATTGTAGTGTGTAGTAAATTGCTCACTGCAAATCCTTGTTTAGAAGAAGTGTGAGAAACCACACGCAGCGAAAGAAGGCCAGACAACTCTGAGGGTGGGAGCTGTTGATATTCTGTTTACAATCTTCAAGGTTCTCTCACGCTCTCGTGGTGTTGCGCATTGATCATCGTGAGTCAATGAACTCCTTACACCGGTAAGTGAATCCCCTCCGCTGTCTGAACGCCACAACTTCCAGACTCGTTGGGGCACATTATAAAAGGGAGGTCCTCTAGGTGAGTTCCTGATAGTCTCACCCCACAAACACCACACACACCACACACACACACACACACACAACACCACCACACACACACACACACCCTACACACCAACTACCAGCGCACACGCACGACACACACACACACACGTATATGAGGGCCAATTGCGGAAGGAAGCATTGGTTCCGTCAACCGTACACAGGTGTGTAAGTGTGACCCCAGACCACCTGCACTCTTTAGGTATCCTTTATAGTTTGAATGAATGGCATTATATGATTGTGTGTGTTTGTGCTGTGTGTGCGGTGCTTTCGTGCGTGTGTGATCTCATCAAAGCCTTGACCCCCGTGGAGACTCTTTATTAAAACACCGTGTTTTCCTGTAATACAACCTGTCCATGCTTGGGAAAAGGAATGCGGACTGCGTTGTGTGAAGTTGTGTGTGTGTGTGTGTTGTGTGTGTGTGGTGTGTTGTGTGTGGTGTGTGGTGGTTGTGTGTTGTGTGTGCTGTGTTGTTGAGGTTACTAACGGTACACTGCTTGAGCGAATTTGATTCCGCATACAGTGTTTGTTCTTGTACCTTATAATATGGAGGAGTAAAGTGTAAGATGGTTAACAAATTGGCAGCGTTACATCATCCAACATTAGATTTACACTTATATTGAAACCCTCATTGATGGCCACTCCACATGTTACATTCAGTAATCCTCCCTGCACATATAGTTTTTAGTTGTCCCACAAGTCTTCACACAAGCACAAGCGATCCGCTCTGGAAACGAATGCTTGGGAATTGTTACGGTTTTGCTTTTGTCCTTTTTAGTCTGGGGGAGGACCCATCTTACTAACTGCTGCGCTTCCATTCAAATAAGTAGTATAGTATGCACCCATCCAACTTACGGTTTGATACTTCCTTTCAGAGTATTTGATGATAGTAGAGTATGATCCCGATATCCAGCGCTCTTCCATTTCTCAAATTGAATGTGTTACCACAACTGCGTGGAACTCATTGGATCCTTTAATCCAGGTGCATTGGAGACAGGGAGTCGGTTGACGACTGCTAAAAACTCCACAGTGCATTGTCACTTTACACTGAGCGGATAACCGATCCTGATCCTGATCCTATCCTGATTCTGATCCCGTGAGTCAGATTGGTGCATCACCATTGATATCCGCAGCTTGTGGCTTTTATTGTGAAGAGCCCAGCAAACTGCCATGTCAGCAGAGCATCAGCACAGCTGAGTCCTCATCACTGTCTAACCATGATGCATTCAGGTGCAGTGCTGAGTGTAGGTCTACCATTAAACAATATCCCTATAGCACCAAATGGCGTTTGCAATAACACGTCAATCTCTTATGTTCCTTTTGCTGTATGCTTTTTTTTCATTCATACCATTTAGTACTACAACTAT
This sequence comes from Etheostoma spectabile, assembly GCF_008692095.1. Lineage (NCBI taxonomy): Eukaryota > Metazoa > Chordata > Actinopteri > Perciformes > Percidae > Etheostoma > Etheostoma spectabile. The sequence continues at coordinate 24,161,086 of NC_045752.1, forward strand.
ATCATGACTAGTATGAAATCGCGACCAAAGGAGGTCCTACAGTATAACACAAGATAACGTCAAACTTGTAATGAACATCTCAAAATGTCAGATATTCTTCTGGGGCAAAAGCTCTGACCACATCTTGTAGATTTAGACACATAAAGGTGATTGTCATATTGTAGGTAGAAGGTGAGAAGGTGAGAGTAGGTGAGGAAGGAGAGTTTTCTCTCTCTCTCGTGAGTGCATCACGGTAAAGAGCTGCCGTTTCTGCGTGGCAACGTTAATGGATACTAATGCAGAGAGATGCAAAACACAAAGTTCTCCAAAGTCTTCATTCCTAAGACGTCATCCTCAGCATTTTCAATTCAATTCATTTTTGTTTTACATGGCGCCAAATCACACAACAGTTATCTCACAGCGGTTTCCATCAAAAGAGCGGTCCAGGACCATAACTCTGTGATGTTATTTACAGACAATCCAACAGTTCGCTATCACACCCATATTCACAGCACGACGTGGCTCTATGCGCAGACTGTGGTGCTTACCGGGAAACCTGCGGGTGCTGTCTTCAGATACATCGACGTATTTTAGAGAGCTGGAGGGTCCGGATGAGGCCAAGAACATTGGATAAACAGACCACAGAGTTTGGTTCTGATTATCAAGACCTTGTACCACTCCAACACTGTATTTAAGTATGTAGTGTAGGATAACCACAAACGTCAGTTGCACTTAAACAGTACCCGGATAACCCCTAAAAAGTCAAACAGTTCAGTGTGGAGATGGAGGACCCTGACTTGCACGAAATCACTTCTCACCCCCATCTCGAAAATATGCTCAGTCAGGTGCATTTACTTGTTTTTGTCGACGCTAGGTTCTCCTTTCTGGGACTATTGCCGTCCCTTTTGACCTGTAATTAGGAAACGCTTGTGGGGCGCTACCAGGTTCGTGTGACTCCTGAATTCGGTGTTTCCGTGACACACGATATAATGGAGGACGGTTAAGACACCACAGGACACAGAGCCCCGCTACTCGCTGTGGTGAAATCCTGGTGGTTTGACCCATCCGCCCCCCCCCCCCCCCCCCGCCCAAATTCCCTACGCAAATATCCCCTTCATACTACTCCGCTAAACACCATCTAGTGCTGCTCTCCCACGTACGTTTAAACACACGTCGAAGGTGCCTTTTATATGTGCATCAGACGCGACAGCACTGTCCCCAAACGGCCGTATGTAGACGCGTTGGAGTGATAACGGGTGCACCACGGACACCACTTGACTACAAAGTGGATGGGAGCCCTTGACACCCGCAGCGATTGACGTAAGCACAATGGTTCTAGTTGCTTCAAGAATTTCAAACTGTCCATGGGGCTCTTGACCGTTGTATTTTACAAAAAATAGTTCACCGATAACTTTGAAAGCGAGCATAGGACATGTAGTTGTGTAATCTGTCATGTTTTAGAATCGGACAACTGTCGTTGCATCAAAGATTTCTGTCAGACCTTGAGGGCGGCAAGCCAAAGGCCCGGGCCCTCCTCATTGCATCACAGACAAAAGGGTGGAATTTGCAATCCAGAGTTCGTCACGTTATCTTTCTCGCATTGGCGGTAAGTGTGTTTTTAACATAAGTAGTCATTTGTGGGACGATATAACCATCGAAAGTGGCACTCAGCCAGAAAGTGGTCAGTGAGCATTAGCAGCGAATGATGGAAGTATGCGGAAATGAGACACAGTACTAACACCCTGCACCCACAATGCGACTACTATATATTTTCTAATGTGCAACCCTCCTATGAAAAGACCAAAAACCCATGAATGTTATCTCCAACAAGTATATGGGTGTTGTGGTGTGTGTGGTGTTGTCCAGTACCTAATATGCTTGACAGTTCTTCTTGCTCTCTGCCATTAAAAACTCATCAGTGAGCCCCACTGTTTTGACTCACCGCAATAACAACGTCCTGCTGCGCCATGTTAGATTTTTTTCTGTTGATGAAAAATATCCCAAAACAAATGCACATGTCCTCCTGGTTGTTTTTTTGTTAAAACTACCAAAGAATGAAAGCTAAGCTCGTATATATGGTCTTCAGTAAAGGCACCCAATGGTGCTTGGAAGCCGAGAGCCACAGCAGGACAATCAGCGGTATTGAGACCCTACTAACTGTTGGTTTTGTGGTCGTTTTTAATGGGATTTTGTCGACAGATATGTCTTGGCTATTCATCATTTCACAGTTGGTTGGTTGGCCTGGGTATCTCACCGCTGGTGAGCAGTGCGCCATGTGTGCAGGCTCACTTACACAGCGGCCAAAGGGTTTGCCTTGCCCCCCCAAAATAAAGCCTAAAAATGCCAAGTAATTACTCGTTAACAATAAATGAAAATGGGACGCTGGAAAGAAGAGTCTATGTTGTAATAACCACAAGGACACACGTAAGTTGAGTTTTTTGTGTATTTTTTTGTTAAATTGTTCCATCTGATTTCAACCAATTCAGCACTAATCGCACATTGTGCAATGTGATTTTGTGGCATCACATTACAAAATGTACAACCCTGACATCCACAGGCCTTTGAATGGGCTTCGGTCCCGCGCCTGTGTGGCCCCACATGGCCTTGGGTCCAGGCCAAAATACACACATGCACCACACATGCACACACAAACATGACACACCACACCACACACACACACACACACACACACTAACTACACTATAGGACATCACAGACTAGTCGACGCTAGTCTCTAGATCTTCGGACTTCCATGTGAAGTGAGTTGTGTGTGTGTGTGTTTGTTTGGGTGTGTGTGTTGTGTGTGGGTGGTGTGTGTTGTTGGCCGCCGCACATAAAGTGTGTGTCTACAGTGTGTCTGGTGGGTACCAGTAGAGTTGGTTCTGTTTTATGGGAGTATACATTAGTTAGCGCAAGAATACTCGAGTCTGCTCCAGGTGTGTGTATGGTGTGTGTGTACTGCACGGTGCATGTGTGTGTGTGTAATCTGTCCTGGTTGGCACCAGATGGGTGGCAGCTCTTATGTGAGAGCTACTACAGTATACTGTCTGAAGTCTGAAACACAAAGACTCTGATTCAGGGGGGGAGATGAACTAAATAATGGGATGTTAAACGACTTTTTGTCAGTTTATGTGAAAAGAATCATCCGGATGTTGTCTTTTCAAAAACAAAGAAAATCATGACTACGCCCTCTGTACTGTCAAAAATAACGTCCAAAGGCATACGCACATCCAATCAGTTGTGGTAAAAGGCAAAAAAAACAGCAAGAAGAAATGATTTATTTATTACTTTATGTTGTGTCTCTATTGTATATCCTCCTCTCCTCTGTCATGGGAGCTAGAAAGGTGATAAATTGTAACATAGCACCCTTCTAGCACGAGACGTTCACATAGTGCATCACAATTGAAGAGAAGGGAGCATGACGTAAATGCAGACACTCTTATTAAGGTATTAGTTAGAGAGAGAAAAATGGAGAAAGCAACGTCCAAAGCGGACTTGTAAAGGTTCTGCCTGACAAGCACTGACAAAAACCTCAGAAACTGCTGGTACATGAGTGTCCTGGTTGTGGTTTTACTGTTGTGGTTTTCCTGTTATTCTTTCCCTCTTTCCTTAGATTTGTTTCACGTCTCTATTCTCGTGTTTTCTGGGGTTCCCCCCATCCTTGTGAGTTTTCTGCTTAGCTTCCTGTTTTATTTATTCTCGTGTTGTCTATAACTCCCTACATCTGCTCCTGTCCTTGTGTTTTTTGGAAACTGCTTTGTGCCTGCCTCAGAGACTTCTGGTTGTTAGCCATTTATTTTAACCCCTCGTTTTGTCTTTCCCATGTCACGTCGTTGGTCCTCCGTTTGTTGCTGTTTATAAAGTATGGACAGTAGCCCCTATAAATTATACCCAAGGTCTTTGTGCATCTCCTGGAACGTTTTTAACTTCTCTTTGGAATTTCGGTCACTACCTCATTTACTGATCAATTCGGATGTTGTCATATTTGGAACAATAGTGGAATATTTGGTGTCATATTCGTACCTTGACGCTGCAGTAGATCCTATATGGAGGCAGCGATTTGAATGCAGAGCTCAAAAAAGTATTGGATTCTGAATGTGCTGGGGAGCCAGTGTAAAGAGATTAACAGGGATCTTTCAAGGTGGACAAGAGGAAATGTATTTTAACGATTGGGTCACTTATGTATAGAAATATGGAGAAAAAAATCAATGGTGCTTCGCGCCGAGAAACAGCCAGAAAACGTGTTTTGGGACTCATGTGATGAAATGGCACCAAATCCCAGAAAGCACTTACTTGTTGCTTAAAAAGTCCACTCCCAAAGCCACATCTACCGTTTACTGAACATAGACAAACAGTGAGGCTTCAACTCAACTAAGGTTGTTTCCTGTCATGTCAACCATTTTTCACACAACAACGTTCACCATGCGTCAAGTGGTGTTAGACCATTTAAAATAATAAAAACAAATCATAATAAAATACGACAGATGAAACATTCCCCATATTAGTGCATTTGTCACATTTTAGGCTCGTAAAGTTCAGATAACCGCAGTGGTAGTCAGTAGCGCTTGGAGGGACATGTGAAACAACCGATTATGATAACACAGCCGTGAATTTGCATGGAATGTTGAATGGTCGGAATTACCCGTCACAACGTCCACCAGCAGCGAGCAGTAATTGGATAAAGGCACCCCCATTTCTGCACGCAGGTCCGTGTCGTGTTTAACGCGCCAACTCCACTAGTCTCACCCGCCAGAGCCGCATCTGCTCGATACTACACACTGTCGTTAGCATGTTTGCACTAACACAATACACACAGCGTCTCGACTCGCGTTTGGAGTTTGGTGGACGTTTGATGGTGTCAGTTTGTTGTCTAAATGATCGGACCTTGCAAGCAGTGAATGGCAGGAGAGTGCCGTCTAGACGTTAGCTTTCCACTAGTGCTGGACACCCTCTCCTCGTTCACATTCCCGCTTAGCGCACACCGCCGTGTGATGTCCTTAGAGAATCGGGCGGCCACGCAGGCTGAGGAGTGCTGGTCTCCGTCATCAAGGCAACGTGTGCCGTAGTGTTGTCGAGTATTCGTCCGTAATAAAGATTTTTATGCAGCATTGTCCAAATCTAACTATGTATCCCGGTGTTACACATGTGTCGGTAGATTTGAATACCATAATTACACATAAAGTTGTTGTCTGAAAAAAGAGCATAGAGACAACTCGCTTCGTCCTGCGTTCAGGTCCAACCCCTATGGGCGGATTTGAAACATGTGGAACAACTGGCTTGTAGTTCACTGATGACTTTTTGTGTCATCTGAGGGGTTTTTCCACACAGCAATACAAAGATCTCTCTTTCAGGGGGACATGAGGGAGGGAAGCACGATCATTCAAAAATACTACCCGGTTGTTTTCTACTGCTAAAAGCTTAATGCTAATCGTGATATCCCTTTAACATACTCCCCCCCAATAATCCTTTGTGGACCTGGTCTGGAAAGCTTTTGGTAGTTGAGCTTGGGCAAAATAAACGTTTTTGACACAATCCATGGCTGAGTTTTGTAAATCCTAAAAAACAATATGAACAAAAACTTACATGCGTCCAAGAAGACTTTGTGCCACCTCAGTGACCAATGTGGACACCTTCTCTGCATTATAGCCCCAAAACAACCTGAACTAAAGAATTATAACAGAGACTCTGTTAATCTCTTCTCTGTGTGTTATTTCATATTTCGGTGTGGATGACCGGTGGAGGTGTGACGTTCACAGACGGGATTTGTTGTTATTCCCGTTTCACCTAAATTTTAACAGCACAGCATCAGTTTGGACTGATTGGACTCAACAAATACCCCCTCGACGACAACGGAGCCAACAGATCCAGGACATTCTCTTTCTTTTAAAACTGCCAAATTGTTGCCAGTTGTATGTTTCCTAATGCTGGAGAACAGTCAGCAGTTTTTGAATGTGAACTGATGAATCTTCTATAACATCAATGTTGGTGAGAGTTTAGCAAAACTGTAGTTAAATAAGTCGCAGCCAGTCATGCTGTGATGTATTTTTCCTCTATAAGTTGGGAATTAGTGGGTATTTTGGGCTTTGTTGAAATTTGATCATTAGCAATTTAGCTGGTCATACAGAAACAGTGGTTCTCTAGTGAAGAGACGATCTCTCCACGTTACATATGCCATAAATACGACCGTGGAAATTCTGTTACAGACACACCAGCTTGCCAGGGCCCACGCACCTATGCGATTTCCTATAAAGCACCGTGTGGTGTTGAGTCACTGACATTTGATCGGAACAGCCTCGAGCTGCTCTACAGTTAGAGAGATAGGACTATTCAAAAGTCGTAACAGACGCGTAACTATAATCAGATCGCGTACCCACTTAGGGACCTCTAAACGGGGAATTTGCCCGAGAATATCATGTTTAACGCTATGCCACCTAAATGTTCATTTCCCGACAGTCCAGTGAGGCCGCAAGGGGTGCTGGGAGTAGTATGCAAAATTGCGAAGACTGCCAAGACCGCATGGAGGAAGTGCACCGTTGCCTTTGTTATGGGCTGACACCTAACAAAAGTTTGACAGCATGGCTTTGACAAAGGTACGCCCCAGACGGACCGGAAGTCAGAAGCCAGTTGAGGGCCCATGTGCATTTAATGTATTCGCCAGTGCCCTGGACGTGGGTGAAATGGACTGGGCCCTCGTACATCCAAGTTTTTTTCAGAAGCGGAAGTATTGGACCCGCATGGGAACTCTTTCGATCAACAGGGCAGGGCTTGTGTCTCAGTGGTAGCCGTTTTCCCTGCCAATCGGGAAAATAAGGTTGGAGGTTTCAATCCATGGCCCATGCCAGGCCCCTGTGGAACGTTCCTTGGCGAAAACACGACCCGTCGCATCGAGTGGAATGATGGGAGTGTTTATCGATGAGCAGGTGCACCTTGCACGGCAGACCTCGGCCACCAGGTTGGAAGTGTGTGTAAATGGTTCACTGTATCCTGGTAGTGTAACAAGCGTTGAGTAGTCGCTAAGACTAGGAAAAGCGCTATTATAAATACAGCACATTTGCCTGGAACCCGTCTGTGTAAATACTGGTACCCTAGGTTGCGGAAGGCATCGTGAGAGGCGATCTTTGCTAGCTTCAAATACAGTCGTCTACGACCCAGTCCCGTGCCGATTCAAGTAGTAGGTGTGGAGGTGAAAATATCGGATGTCCTCAATCCCATGGTCAAACAATCATCCCTCCAAAGCTGGGAATCAGCCAACCTTAAGATGATGTGAGGCTCTATCCTGTGCTGATTGCAAAACTGTCTCCATGGAGCGCTGAGGTACCAGGGAAGCCAGTCAAATGCTGACAGCAGACTGAGACTCAACACAGCCTTGAAGCCAAACAGTGACCCTGACAGTGAGGTAATCTGGGAGAGTGGGTTCTGAGGTATATGGCGGCACACCAAAACACACTGCTTGATGGATTGCCGCAGTTCTTGCATCCCAGGGGGGGTCAAGGGCACTTCTTGAACCCCTTGAGATCCAGATAGGACTACATCTGCTGCCTGCAGACTTCCAGAGTCCTCCCCCGGTAGTGGCTGCTCTTAGCCAAGGAGGTGGACATCCCTTTCCATAGGACATCTACAGGATGAGGGCCATCACCGCTGCATGAACGGTGGGCGAGACTCATCATAAGAGATCATTTATTATGTGGCTCATTGGCAGGCACAATCTGGCTATTGCACAGTTGCTGACTGGCTTACCGCTGGTTACTGCTGCTTCATTCATGCGCTTCATGCACCCTCGCACAGCTTTAAGTCAGGGCCTGAGGCCTCACCACCACAACTTTGAGCTGTTGGCCGATGTTCAGAGATTACCTTCCTTGCCAGCCCCGGCACACCTGAAAAGCTTTTTTTCCCCAAAAATCTCCTGTGAGCACAGCGGCACTCTCCTGCGCGAAGAGACGCAGCATCGCATAGATAGAGGGCCGCGCAGGACAGGCTCTGTGTCGAAGGTTCCTGCTCACCACCTTTCCACAAAAGGGCTCACTGACTGATGAGAGGAAGGGCTTGGCAATCGCATGAGCACGCCCTCAGGCAATCTGCTCCCAAAGATCTAGTACCTGTGAGGGGCGGCATGAGACACACGAATGGTTGTGCATTCACGGATTCTACCAGTGTGGAGCGCCATTGCACCCTCAGAACTTGTCAGGTTACAAGAAGGGCATGTCCAGGATAACTAGAAAATATGGATTAATGGAGGTTTTCAGTATTTGACTTGTAATATTGACTCCATACATAACTTTGAACTACCTTAGTACGTTGCTTTTTATCTTACGTGTTGTACGTTTGCAGAAATAAATGTGAGAGACGCAGCAAGATCACAGCAGCAGAGCAGCAGCGTTATTTACATCCTCCTGTGACATCCCAGCAGAGGAATATGTGCGTGGGCCACCAAACCCAAGCCAGGACAGGTCGTAAATCAAAGAGTTGAAATCCCTGGCAGGTCCAATTACGTGTCTGACTTGTGCGTTCAAAGTTACAACACGGAGTGAATCAGCAGACCAAGTCTGGGTACAGCTGACTCTACATGCACGTTGTCACCTGTAATGTATTAAGATGTAAAAACAAACAGTGCTTGTTGTTGCATCGCAACATAAGTAACCCATCTGAATGTCCTGTGTCACCAGTAGGTTGACAAACCTTGTACATCTAGAAGAGTAGAAAGCATTAAGTGCCTTAGTTTATACTTGGCAAAGGTGATATTACAGTAAGAATCAAAGTGTACAACAGATGTGTGTTACCACAGTGTAAACGTGCCAAGGTCTGTGACAGGGCAGTCACGGACCACAGATATGAACCGGTGGTGTGTGTATGTTTGTGTGTGTGTGTGTGGTTGTGATACATGAGGGACATAAAGGACAATGGAGATTTTTTTGTCGCCAGCTCTTATCAAATGTGCCTGTACTCAAACGGCCGCAAGAACGCAAGAAAATGGAAGTGCCCTCCCATCCGTCTCCTATCACGCGGCGCCTGTCGGTCCCACTATTTTGGCTCAGAGGAGCCTCCACATCTGCAACAATTTTGTCGCCAGATTCTGTGCGACAGAGTGTCGACCTGTTGAAAGAACAGCTGCCACCCGATGTGCAACGTGGGCCCCTGTAACTGTCAGAGGATCGTCAAAGCCCACTCCGATGGAGAACACATAAATGCACGTAATGGTTGGACTCTTTGTTTTTTTCTTTTGGCTACATTTTTCGATAAAAGAGCTCCTCCCAGAGGCTTCCACCGGTGCTGTGAAGGGCCCTGTGTCACATTGTGTTTTTTAGCATTTTAACAAGCGCCTTTCACTTCAAGAAAAGCTTTTTGGGGGTGGGGGTGAAGTCCCATAAGTAGATTAGTTATTTTGTTTAACATTCTGGCAGATAAGTGTGACAACTGCACATACAACATTAGTCTAAAAAACTGAGTTCTAGTAAACCAGTGTGGCCTACTGCAAGCATGTGGACAGAAGTGGAGACCGCTTTTTGTATGTGGTTTTAGATGTAATCCTAAAACACTGCTTCACGCACTTATTTTAAATGAGAATTTGACATGATGCTTCTTATAAAAATTATAAATACAAAGTATGATTTCCTTTATGCCACATTTTGAATGCGGGGTAAAGGAAGAGCTAGACCACTGACTGATCTGTTTCTATCTCTTTATAATCTATCGTACACTAAGTCGGAATGAAAACACGAGTGGTCTGTGAGAAGAAAGTGAGAAATTATTATATTCTATTCTATTGTTCCTTTCTTTAAATAATGTATCTGTTTTGGTTTCATTATGTGTTGTTTTTTTTCATTTAGTGTAGTTATATGTGACAAATCACATATCATGTTGTGGATACAAACCCTCAACTTGTATATAATGGTAAGGATGTAATAACCATAAAATCAAAAAACCCAAAGCCACAAATGTATTCATATAAAAATGGGTATTTCATATACAAATATTATTCCTGTAGCCTTTAACTGTGGAAGTCCACCTGACTAAACCTTTGAAAACTAAAAAGAATGTTGTTCTACTAGTTTTACGATTTTGTTGTGTGGCAGTGATCGAAACTAAAACACAGTTCCATGAGTAAAACGTAAACAGAAGAAAATGTTGTGTAATATGTGGAGATGATGCCAGATTCCGACTGATTGGTTTCCGCAGTCCAAAACAATATTGTTTTAATAGCTTGTATTCCCATGTTATTATAACCAATAGGTCATTTGTGCTTTGGGGGGGGGCCGCCCCACTTTGTGTAGTCTGTTTAACACACACAGGACTTATCTGTTCTATATGATTCAGGACATTATATGGTTTTATCTGTGGTACTGCAGAGCTGGCAGCATGAACAGTAATACTTTTTGCAAATGGACCAAAATACGGCAGCACGTCTGGTCTTACACCCAGCCACAAACGTGTCACTCCTCTTGTTTTATTACTCTCCACACCTGCTCCCTGTTTTCGTGCTCACATCAGTTCAAGGCCCTAATGTCGAGTGGGCCGTAGCAATCAGCCAGCCACCTGAGCCCCCCTGTTCAGCGTTCACGAGCCTCCCTCCTGCAGCACCTGCAGCTTGTGTGTGGAACGTCCGTGTTTGGAGACCACTAGTCCTCAGGATCTGTAGGCTCGAGTACATGTAACCCTTTCTGTGCAAGGTGAATTTTTTGGGATAATGGGTGGTTACTTACAAGCTGCTATATCCTAATTTTTAATTATATAGCTGCATGTTTGCCGCAATGGTAAATAAGGTCTGTGCCATTTATTTAGATTTACAGCAACACTACGGTATAGACTTTTACAGTAGAATGGCTTGTAAAGTTTTTACGCTCACAAACCGTTGTCGACAGTGACCCAAAATAACACGTATCAAAAACGTTACCGTACAAAAAAAATGTATGGTCCCATAAAGGTTACATGTGTCATTTGGACATGTTGACCGTTTTGGGTAGGGGCGAAAAATAACAGGATATTTTCCTCAACTTGCAGATTGTCTTGTGCAGTGGTTTGGTGAACTCATGTGTAAATTGCTCTTCCTCGTATACCTTCAGTTTACAGGGATCTATCCCATGAAGTGGAATGCTAAGTTGTTTTAGTGTTAGCACATCAGTCTGTAACTGAACGTGTGTTCATGTGGTGACATAATATGTTTTTTATGAATAAGTGTATCGGTTTTTGCAAGCGTGTTTCAATTTTGCAAAGGGTCTGCAGGCTGCCAAACTTTCCCAAACCTTGGAGTGAGATTGGGGAGGGCCAACCCATATTTTGCCAGGTTACAAAGCAATTTCTTTTTGGTCTTTATCCTTTGGGTTTAAATGGGGATGTGGTATATGGGGTGGATGTGGGACTCCCTAGGGGTCTGGGGGTATCCCCCCCAGGAAAAAAATTGAAAAATAAACCAGTTAAATGGCACTTTCTGGAGAGTTTTTTTGCAAAAAAAATGGGAAATCAATCCTTTACATGATATGTGCAAAACTGTAGGGTTAAGAGCCTTTGTTGTTGTGTATCAAAGTATTAGGGCATTCAGCAGCTTTACACTTTGAACTTTATGATATACGAACGGACCCACACAATTGCAAACATAATGAACCACATGAAGAGACAGTAGCATGATAGATTCGCAGCACAGCTGAGACAGATTTGGGTCTGTGGTTGACAGGGCGCAGGTGTCCCTGGTGGGACCGGGCCCAAAGTTAAATTAATGTTGGAGGAGATCAACTACTTAGACACTGAAATCTAAAGTGAATGAGTAACCACGAGTTGCATAAATTCAATCCTTTAACCCTTTTTGTGCAAGGTTCGTAATGTTTGGCTGTCAATCCTCGTTGCCCCACTACTGTTTTTACTTTTTTGTGAAAATAAAGACTATTGTTCATTGTTAAAAAACATCCAATTAATTATGTACAGTTACTTAGAGAATGCACAGAGTTAGAGATGCAAGATTGCAACGTTGCGTATCGTATATAGATTAGCTATATATATAATATATATATATATATAATATAGATATAATCTATTAGGTGTATAATAGGATCAGTATAGCTCAGGTGTGTTTGCACAAGGAATTTCTTATATATTATACAACTTTGTGCACATAACTCCTCCCACTCTCTGTTGTTCCCGAGACTTGGAGGTTTTAATTACGTCTGGCCGTGCATGCATTGATCTCCGATGATACTGGTAGGATTCCATTCAGACCGTCTGAACAGACCAGGGCCCATTTGGGTTCTCTGGTTCTCGGACCGAGTTAGAGTGTCCCGTACGCTGCTCGTTATCTCGAGGTCTACGCAATGGATGCAACGGTCACTGGGGGGGCCCCCCCAGAGTAGCGGTTCACTACATAACTGAAGTGTCCACTACAGCCGCGCTGCTACACCTCCACTTTACGGAGTAGAGAGTGGTCCACGAAAGCACGGACGTCTGTAATAACTCGAGCGTTCATACCTGAAGCGGGGGAAATGCACCTGGGATGGCTCGTGAAAAAATGTGCTCATTTGCGACAATTGCAAATCCCAGAAAGGGAGCGCTCTTGAAGCCCCGCACAGTCTTGAAAGCACAACTACCGATCAACAAGTGGCTCAAAAGTAAAACATAGAGAAACTCATCTTCAGAAATTTGACGAAGCGGGTGACACTTCAGCGTGAGAAATCGGGGGGTGGGCCGTCTGCGCGTGTGAACTGTAAAATGAATGTGTGTTCACGGCCAATGCGTGAGAGTTGCGCAGCCCGGGGTCTGTGGTGTTGTGTCCTAACTGGGTATGTGGGTTGCTCGCATTGTGTAAATGTTTTGAAAAAAACGGTCCCTGTTTGTCCTAATAGTTTTCATGCATCAAAAAAATCTGGATAATAACGATGCTGCGTTTCCACACACAGTTTTTACCCTCAATTACGACTCTTCAATCCCGACCGTGCTGTAGCATTCGGCAAAAGTCACCACAAACCCTTCTAGCTAGTGAGCGTTAGACGCGGCTACCAACGTTGAAATTAGCTGCCGCTAGCTGATCTAGCAATTTCTAGTCGCCAACCCATTTGGGCTTCATTTATAACAACTGTCAGTAGTACCAATCATATGTGTTTGGTTTTTTGCTTACATGTGTGCTAAAACTTTATGTTGGCCTATTTCATACTGATGTTAGCGTTAGCTGACAACCCGTAATGGTTGTACCTTAGCTGCACCACTGTCCTAGCGATTCGTTGCCCTATTTATATATTTCTCGCGGCATCTGTACCATCATCGACAGAGGTTGCATTGGTGGTTATGTGCTGTGGACGTTACAAACTGTAACTTTCTTCACAAGGTCCATCGTTAGTAGATTAGAAGGTTGTGAAACAATGGAGTAACGGGTTTTTTGGCACGCCAGCATGAGTCTGCCACAAACCTGGCTGTACCGGAATGACCCACACTGCTCTGTTGATGTAAACGATGGATCTGGAACCCAGGTGGCGCGTCCATCACGGGTCCAGTGATGTCCAGGCCTTACTCCATAACC
>NC_045752.1:24174569-24174679 GCF_008692095.1 Etheostoma spectabile
GATGGATGCGTAGATGGGGCAGCACTCCCCGCTGTATGGCCGTCCACTAGCAGAACCAGACGCAGCCACCTGTAGCTCCGATCTGCATGAACCGCACGCCGCACGCCACG
>NC_045752.1:24174773-24182559 GCF_008692095.1 Etheostoma spectabile
GGGGGACACACAAATGGGGGTGGAAAAGTTTGTTTGTAGCTATCCCAGTCGTGAAAAACGCTTTCCATTGACTCTTTAATTCTGAAAAGAGAGTCACGATTGTAAGTCCTTATTGCATTCACGCAAACGATGTCCGTCAGAGCAGTAGATATGACAGCAACACAGGGATCAAAAAATGGAAGAAGAGAACGGCTTGTAACAGACAAGCAGCAGCAGCCTGAACAACAGGAAAGAAGGAAAACCAGCATCAAGGACACATCGCAAAATCTTGCTGAGAAAAAAAAGACCTGCAGTAAACAGGAAGAGAAGGCCAGCCTGAGAGCCTCACAACCACTCACAATCGGACCTGCGAACCACATCCATTGAGTGCTGAGCGTCACTCAGACCGATTGATGCCAGCAGGACCCACTTCATCCGCAAAACAGCGCATGGATCCGTAGCCCACCAACTGCGAACCCTCCCCACCGCCACCGACTACACCTGCCCGATTTCCTGTCCAAAAGAATGTCAATTATTTGAACATCCTAAACTACCTAAAATCTTTGTACTCCGGACTTTATATTCATTTCATGGCCGTCACGTTGCTTGTTTTTTCTGTACAGATAGTTGGTCACTTTTTTGGGTGTAACTGATAAGTCAATTGGCGTAAACCATTATGCTCATGAATTCTTATATTGCCCAAAAAGTCACTATGAATGAGATTTAGCCTCTACTACACGTAAAATGAATTTTAAAATGATTTTAAACCCAACTGACCCAACTGATGAGAGAAAGAAAAATAAAATGTCTAGGCAAAATTGACTTGCGCAGTACAACAAAAACCATATAACTATTATTATTATTATAGCTAATTATATTAATAATCTTTCAAATAAATATTTAAATATACTTGATAAGACTGATTTTCATATAACTTATTTTCATAAGTACAACTCATACTTAATGTGTGAATTATCTTAATACTTGTCATACTTTTTGTTTACCCATTTGACCAATAATGGACTCGTGATTCTTTGAATTGGATTAGCAATGTGAAATCTCATAGAATACTATAGACACCCACATAAATGCAAACCTATAATTTAACATAAACATCTGACATGTTGTTCCTTTAACAACTTTAAAGCATATGTTGATATTGACATCTTAACAACCCTACTTTGTCACTGACCCTGTCATCAATTAAAGTGAAGCTTTAAACCGTTGTGTTGGTAGGAGGAATTTTGTTACCATTTGGACAGAGCCTGCTAGTCTGTTCCACTTCTGCTTTCAGTCTATAAATCTGTTAATCGCCTTCACAACTTTTAAAAGAGAATGAGTGCAATCAACGTGAATTTAGAAAACAAAGTAACAAGCGTGAAGAACCATGCCCGGGCTTCGGCGTTTCTTGCAGGAGATCAGTTGTCATCATATGAGGTTACCCATGGAATTAATGAATACTAGTGATGAGGTCAAGATACACAGCCTTATCTGTACTCTGTATCTTATCTTTTAAACCACATGAATTATCTTGTATCTGGCATCACGTACTCGGAACTGTGGCGGGGCCTAAAACGTGAAGTGGTACAGATTTAACCACCCGGAAGGGTTGTGGGTCAGGTTCTCTTGAATGTCGGTGGCTTTACCTGGTATGTGTTTTAAGCCATGCAATTTGATAGAGTTGCATCAAAAAATTGTTATTTTATCTGCTGATTGACAACTAGTTACGAGGACTCATTGAGCTTCAGATCAATGGTGTCGTCATGGTACAAACAAACTATATACAGAACCTTTTGCAACATACTACAAACAATGCGTTTGCAATTATGAAGAAATGTAATGAACAAAGTGTTTCATACTCATATTAATTTCTTTTTTTAACTTTTTATTTTTTATGATTAGTGGGTGTTTTTTTCTTTTTTGGTTCGTTTTTTATTTCCACACAGGTATATGTGTGTGTTTGTGTGTGGTGTGTGCGTTGTGTGTGTGTGGTTGTGTGGTGTGTGTTGTGTGTGTGAGTGCAGAAAGAAGACAACAGAGCAGAGGGGCGGGGGCGGGGGGGCCGTCCTGTACGAGTGTAAAAAAAACAAAAAAACAAAAATCTCCGATGGCAAGAGAGACCCAACTGTGACTCCAAATCCTTTAAACCATGCAGCATTCGTGAACAACACACAGTAACGTCTCACTGGAGGTATTCAACATCTCTGGCTACATGTAAGCAGCACACAACAAACGCCCACGTTCAGCCAGAAATCTCTCTGTGGTCTAACTGTGAGTACGTCACATAACTCACCATAACCGTAACCCATACGTGACTGCAACTCTAAACAAAACTCTACTGGTTACATATGTCAGTTTGACTTACAAACCTGAAGTTAAAAAAACGACCTAGTGGCGGTGAAGAATACCCTAAACGTTAATCAGGATACAGTCATTCGCAGAACCCGACTGCCTTTCCTGACGGAGCTGCTGGAGCGCGAGAGCGAGCAAGTGAGAGAGAGAGCTAGAGAAAGAGAGAGAGAGAGAGAGGGAGAGAGTCGAGCGCATTTTACTCCATGAGTTCATAGTGTGTGTGTGTGATTGATCCGCGCAGAGGTTGTATGGCAAGAGGGGGTGTGGTGGTGGGGGGGCTCTGTTAGACTGATCGACTAGAACCTGCGCGGTCAGCAACAGCCAGTTGAAGGAGTTTTATCTATTCAATCCGAGTACAGATTATTGACTCAAGTCACGCTATATAATACTTGTACTCGGTAACAAGTGCATCCTTATCCGTACCGATACCACTCTTATTCATTTCTCAACAGCCGTGTACTCGGCAATCGACCCCTATAGAACCTACACCACTATAAGCCTCTACTTAACGATGAGACCCAATTTCTCCCCCGTAAGAGCCAGTTCAAACTTCCGATGAGTCGCTCTCTCAGCACGCTACTCGTAAGGCTAACTTACTGTCTTAACTAGTTGTAGCTCAATAGCATGTCAGCAAAGTAACCTGGCCACCAAAAGCCCAATGGTAGCACCCCCATGGTCCTCCACCCCTCAATCTCTTCCATCATCGCCTCTCTTCTACCCTCTTTTTTCTTCTCCATTTTTCATTCCTCTTTCCTTACCTCTCCCTCTATTCTCCCTTCGTCCTCTCTCTATTCTCCCTTTTTCGTTGATACAAGCAATGCGCTGCAGTCTGACTACTTTCTCTACCCTCTTCTGCGCTCCGAGCTATGAGGCATACACCTGAGTTCTCCCTCCGTTATCCATTCTCAAACCTCCATTACTCTCGTGTCTCGCCACAGAACGAACCCCTTGAGGGTAACAAAAACAGACTTAGATCTCTACTTTAGTTAGTGGCATCCTCTCTTTTTGCGTTCCCTTCCCACCATATCCCAACACAAACATAACAGAATGTGTAAATCAGTGATTAAATAATTTAAGCTATGGTTTGTGATATTTGATTTACGATATGGCGCAAGTCCTGGTTTGACTTTTGGAGCATATAATGCGGGTTTAGGAAACCATTGGGCGGATATTAACTTGACCCACCACTGTGTTTTGAGGGAGAATCAACAAACCTCGCAAAAATGCAGAATACTTAAAACAGGGTAATTTCCTTCTGTCGTATAAGAATTCTTCTTACTTCTTCTTACTCAAAGATTTGTGTTATTAAATCAACAATCTATGACCCAAAGACCACCAACCGTATGGGGAACATGAGGTCCAGGTTGATAAAAAAAAAACAAAAATGTTGTCCCTTTAATTGTTTCTAACAGAGTGTGGTGAGTGTACCCACAAACCATAACCAGCGTAAAGATCGTCTACCAAATAAGGCTGCAAACACATCGCCGACTCTAGCTCCAGCCAAACCACAAGTGGCTCAATTGATAAAACTCTCACTTTAATCTCACTTAGAGAGTGAGATAAAATGTTTCATCCTTTATATCTAAACTGTCACACACAAAACAGGGGTCCACCAACGCTACAATACCGGTGCCCCAACAATCTCTTAAAACCAAGCCTATGACAAACAGGATAAAAAAGAAGGCCTATAGAACTGTTAAGAGAATCACTCTTTTTTGTATTCCCCAACTTCTGCAAAAAAAAAAAATCCACTTTGTATGAAAGTTTCAACAACAATAAGTGGCTCGTGGCTTTTTATGCCTTCTTACTTTAAACCCGTGCAAATTATTTCAAAACTGAGAGCATAATAACATTCATCCCTTACTTTACTAATGGCCTGCACGCAAAAGAGCCCATTGTCTTCACTGGACCCCTGCATTTTTGTATCGCATTAGGTGCCTACGCAACAACACCCACTCCACGCCACTCCATGTTGACCCCCATCGCAATAAATTTTTCAAAACATACATCACGTTACAAGCACGTAAAAAGTATTTTCTAAATTTTGAAGACCTGACAGTTAAGGGTCCATGTTCCTTCCCACCGTCCCCAATTATTAGATCACTGCTTTAAACGAAAGCACCCAACTTTATCAAAAAAAAAAAAAAACCCATTCAATAACCCTAATAAACGCAAACTAATTCTCTCCAAGAAAAAACCTTAAAAAAAAAGGCCCCATCGCTCCCTCATCGTCACTTAACAATCGACTTCCGCCGCTGGTTTTGTTCTCAAGATGCAACTACTAAAGAACATCAATAATTCGCATTGTGTAACCTAGAAGAACGGGGGAGAAAGCGGCAGGAGAAGGTCCAAGATCCTCTCTCCAGTTAACTGTACTGGGACGCGATCATGCACAAAAACAAAAACATCAAAAAACAGTGGGGAAGAAGGGGGTGAAATTTCATCGTTAACCCAGAAAAACTTCGATGTCTACACAATAAATGGCAAATATAAAATAAGAAAAAATGAGATGCATTTACAATTGTCAAAAATAAAAAAACAACATTAAACCTATACTAAAGAACCTCAACAAAAAAAAAAAAAACATAAAAAAAAAAACAACACGTTAATGGGAAAAATTCTTGGTAAATTCGCAAAACTAACTAAATCAAAAACAAATACTGAGTAAAGTTCTTAGGTTTTCGTCTTTGTTCAGGTGTCTTTTCATGAACAGGTTCATTGTTTTTCGCTAGACACTGTATAGTTGCTGTACTGGGACCAACACAGAAATTCCGCCATCCATTCGAATATTGAGCTCATACAACTATGTCCTTGGACGCGTCGCTGTTCATCACTGGCGGTACTGTTGAAAGTTGCGAAGAAAGCCAGCGAGTTCCTATTGAATTATCACGTGTCCGATAAAAGCTACTGCCTTGCAGTGGAAGGTGGTAAAAGATGTGGACAATGTTTTAAGGGAAAAATCCCACAAATTTGAAAAGTATTGGAAAGCGCAGCACAAGGAGGCTAACCTAGCTTACTTTAACAAGGTAAAAGGGAACGTCAAGCCCCCTTTCACCCAAACAGAGATCTAACCCCAGTACAGGGTGGATGTACGTACAGGGCCAGGCAACATGTACTGATACTTCTGTGACGTTTACAAATTTTACTTGACTCATATGTAGCTGGCATTTGTGTACTGTGTTGTTGAAATATTTTGCAATACAGATTTATATAAAGGCATGATGTTTATGTTGCGTTATAACTATAAATAACTTTTTTCTGACCTTTGTGGAATCCCCCGGCACAAATAACCAAGGTTACAAAGAAAAGTCAACAAATAATCAAATAAAACAATATTAAATATTTAGCCCCAGGATTGTTGAGGTATAGCTTTCTTTTTTTGCGTCAGTGACTTCAAAGTATTCCCAGGATATGACCGTTGTTACTAAAAACATATACCTGAAGCTTGTAAAGATTGGACAAACAGTGCACTACAAATGATTTTACAAATGCGCTACAACTATTGTGTCCTAAACATTATGTTTCAATTTCCTTGTTATAGTACCTCAGTCCATGCTCACGGAATTGAGAAATCAGATGACAAACACAAAAACAATTGCTAATCTGAACGCCAAAAGTCCGTATCCAAGCTCAACCTGATTTGCATCATTCCACGTCCAGTTATGAGCGCACTGGTCACTCACCTATCTTGCCTTGTAGGTGTAACAGTGCCGTATGATATAAAAATGTGTTTACGTATTGTAACTCCAGATTCTATGAGTATAGTATTGGGTTCATGCACTTACGATGCGGCCAGTGCGTCGAGTACTTTCTTGTTCCCCGCCCTTGTCCATACCAGTGCTTCAATACATCTGAAATATACCTGTATATAAAAGAGTGGACCCCTCGGCACACATGCTCGCTCAGACATATATTTTCTTCAGCCTACTGTACTCTAGTAACAGGTATCACCAAGCCTATACTCGTGTAGAAGTCTGGAGCTTACAACACTTAACCTTTCGTTTGTATGTCGAACTAGTTCAGCCCTCTAAGGGCTCATGCTATGAGTACGTGTAAAGCTGATGTAGTCCGTGCCACCTGCGCTCCAGAGCCACAAGCTGAACGATAGAACTAAATTGTCCCAATGCAGCTTGGCCAGGGCTTGAATCAGGTAGTATTGTCCAATCTCTGCACACCAAAACCTGCCATAGTAATGGGAATGGGCCTAGCGTGGGATTCCAAGGCTCAGTTCTAAGATAGCAATTAGTGGCATACAGAGGTAAACAGTCATTGATTGCACTATTATGATAGGAGCCATGGTTGCTGTGAGCAGGGGAGGTAGGCGATAATTGCGGCCAAAAACACATGCAACGGCGTAACATCACTATTGGGCTGCATGTGACCAGAATTGACAATGTATGGGAAAACCCTGCGTGCTCCACCTTGAAGCTAAACTGAGAGTGAGGACAGCGAAAACAAGAGCATGTTACGAGGCACCTTATACATGATATAAGCGTGCATGGATAGATACCAAACTATGGGATATTCTCCTCTTTTGCCCTTCCCTTTTTTGTCCCTTCCTCCTCGCCACAGAAAACACGGGGATGGGGATGGTGAGCAGACAAAAAAGAGCACACAAATGCATACATACAGTGTGTATAGATCAATTTTAATTAGGGCCCCATGATGCTATAATAGGAGGTTGACTGTAATTTTATGGCGATATTCCCTCTAGAAGATAAAAAAATAACGCTTTCAAGCTTTATGCATAATACTGGGATTGGGGAACCGTCCCATCATTTCCCATCTCCAGCTCTTATAAAGAAAGACTACACCTACAAGCAGAATATGATCATGCACACACGACAAGCTACAGATCTACTCACAAGGGCCCCATACAGTATTACTGTGGGGCGGGATGAATCAGTGACAAGGCGGGTAAGCTTTTAGCCCACAAGGACCCAAACGCGCCTACTCTCGCCTTATAACTTTGGTGTATTAATAGAGTGACGAAAATTGTGACTGATTCCACGGCTGGAGATTAACGGGAGTCCTTTAACCAACAAATACAGTGACTCGATACTCTGCAATTGAGTAGAAAACTTTCCACACATAGACAGCGTTTTCAAACAGACTTACTTGAGTTTTTTATTTTTGTTTATCCTACTCTGATGCACAGTTCGTCATTAGGTGGGGATATTATATCCGTCCATAGATCTTAGAATGCTCAACAAAATCCTTAAAAGCAACGAAATGGGAGAACTTCATCTTCACAAGCTTTAAGCCGTGTTCAGGTGAGGTCCCTGGAGTCCGCGTGTGGCGCTGGCTATCGTGGTTGAGGTCAGAGTGCTGTGACACGTTTCCATCACCCGGCATCCTCCCTACTCGAACGTCTATACAAACACTCTAAGACCATCAAGGCTGCAAGAACATCCAACACTAAATAAAAAGGGTAGAATGTCCCCCCTCCAACGTC
>NC_045752.1:24182584-24182706 GCF_008692095.1 Etheostoma spectabile
AAAAACGGCATTGTAACAGACGAGCAGCAGCAGCCTGAACACACACAGGCGCCATCTTGCTGAGCCTCATCCCAGCCACTTCACACTCGGCTGCGAACCAATCCAGTGAGTGCTGAAGGTCA
>NC_045752.1:24182742-24183802 GCF_008692095.1 Etheostoma spectabile
AAAAGCAGCGATGAGATCCCGAGCCCACCAAACTGCAACCCCTCCCCGCCCCGACTACACCTCGATTTCCTGTCCATAAATATTACAAATTATTTGAACATTCATTAAAATACCTAAATCTTTTTACTCCATGACTTTATATTCAATTTCATGCGTCAATTGCTTGTTGTTCTCTGTACAGATAGTATGGTCAGTTGGTGTAACTGATAAGTGTCAATTGGCGTAAACAATGTATCTCATGAAATTCTGATATTGCACAAAAAAGTCACTATGAATAGGATTATAGCACTCTACTACACTGTAAAAATGAAATTTAAAATGATTTTAAACCAACTGACCCAAGAATGGAGAGAAAAAATAAAATGTCTAAGGCAAATTGACTTGCTCAGTACAACAAAAACCCATATAAGTATTATTATTATTATCTAAGTATTATATTAATAAGTTTACAAATAAAATATTTTAAATATACTTTGAGATGATATTTCATAATAACTTATTTTCATAAGTACACTTGCATAACTTAAGGGTGAATTATTTAATACTTGTCATACTTTTGTAATTACACCATTTGACAATTTAATGGGACTGTGATTCTTTAATTGGTTAAAAATGGTAGAATTCTCATAGAATACTATGACACCAACATAAATGCAAACTATACATTTAAATAAACATCTGACATGTTGTTTTAACAAGTTTAAAGCATATGTTGATATTGACATCTTACAACCCTTATTTGTCACTGACCCATGTATCATTATAAGTGAGCTTTAAAGTTGTTGGTAGGGGAATTTTGTTACCTTTGGACAGAGCCAGGCTAGCTGTTTCCCTTCTGCTTTCAGTTCTATAATCTGTTAATGCCTTCACACATTTTAAAAGAGGAAATGATGTGCAATCAAACGTGACTTTAGAAACAAAGTAACAGCGGAAGAACTGCCCGGGCTCGGCTTCTGCAGGAGATCAGTTGTCATATGGAGGTTACCCCATGGATGTATGAACTACTAGGGATGAGCAAGTACAGCATTATCTGTATCTGTATCTGTATCTGTTTACCACA
>NC_045752.1:24183935-24201180 GCF_008692095.1 Etheostoma spectabile
ATTGATATGAGTTGATCAAAAATTGTTATTTGTATTGCTGATTTGAAAACTATTTACAGGACAGCATTGAGCTTCAGATCAATGGTGTCGTCATGGTAACAAACAAACTATATACAGAACGTTTTGCAACAATGAATACAACACATGCGGTTGCAATTATGAAGTAAAATGTAATGAACAAGAGTTTTCATACTCAGTATAACTTTCTTTTTTTAACTTTTTATTTTTTATGATTAGTGTGATTTTTTTCTTTTTTGGTTCTTTTTTTATTTCCACACCAGGTATATGTGTGTGTGTGTGTGTGTGTGTGTGCGTGTGTGTGTGTGTTGTGTGTGTGTGTGTGTGTTGTTGAGTCAGAAAAGACACAGAGAGAGAGGGGGCGGGGGGCAGCTGACAGTAAAAAAAAAAATCTCCGATGGCAGAGACACAACGGGAGTCACATTTAAACCAAGCAGCATGTCTGAAACCCACGTTCACCAGAAATCTACTGGTTACTATGTAAGGACAACAAACCCCACGTTCACCAGAAATCTACTGGTTACCATGTGAGTACTACAAACCCCACGTTCACCAGAAATCTACTGGTTACTATGTAAGGACTACAAACCGAAGTTAAAAACAAACCTAAAGCTGAAGAAACCCTAAACGTTAACGGAACAGATCCGCAGACCCGACTGCCTGCCTGACGGAGCGGGAGCGCGAGAGCGAGCAAGTGAGAGAGAGAGAGAGAGAAAGAGAGAGAGAGAGAGAGGGAGAGAGGGAGCGCATTTCTCCATGTTCTGTGTGTGTGTGTGATTGATCCGAGCGGGTTTGTAGGCAGGGGGGGGGGCGCTGTGACTATCACAGAACGCTGCGCGGCCAGTTGAGGAGTTTTATTCAATCCGAGTACAGATATTGACTCATATTACTCGTATAATACTTGTACTCGGTAAAAGTGCTTTATCCGTACCGGATACTCGTTTCAGCCGTGTACTCGGATCACCCCTATGAACTACCCACTGATAATGCCTTAACGATGAGAACCAATCTCCCCCGTAAGCCAGGTCAACCCGATGAGCGTGTACTGTAAGGCTAACTAATGCTCTGTTTGCACTGTAGCCCCATTTCCTCCACCCTCTCGCCCTTCGTGATGCGCTGCAGTATGATCTCCGAGCTATGAGCACCGTTCTCCCACAGAAGCCCATTGAGGGTACAACAAGACTAGACTGCATCCTTTGCGTTCCCCACAAACAACAGAATGTTAAATCATAAATATTTAAATATGGTTTGATATTTTTGATTTAAATATGGCGCAGCCTGGTTTGACTTTTGGGCAGATAATCTTTAGAACCATTGGGGCTTCACTGACCACTGTTGTGAGGGAAGAATCAAACCCAAAATCAGCTTAAAGGGTAATTTCTTCTCAAAGATTTTGTTTAAATCAATCTATTAGACACAACTGTATGGGGAAATGAGGTCCAGGTTGATAAAAAAACAAAATGCCCTTTAATTCTCGTGTGGTGTGTACCCAGCATAAGCGTATCGTCTCCCAGCTCTAGCTCCAGACAAGAGTGGTATTGATCTTCTCATTTAAATCTCACTTAGAGAGTGAGATCAGCCTTTATCTAAACTGTCAAACAACAGGGGTCCACAGCTACACGTTTGCCCCACAATTCTTAACAGCCTATGGACAAACAGGATAAAAAAGAAGGCTATAGAACTGTTAAGAGATACTTTTTGTATTCCACTTCTGAAAAATCACTTTGTAGGAAAGTTTCACATTAAGTGGCTGGGCTGTTTATGTCCTTTTACGTGCAAATTCAAACTGAGAGCATAATCTAATTTACATAATGCCTGCAGCAAAGTGCCATTGTCTTAGACCTGCCTTTTGTGTATCATTAGGCTACCACCCAGCATGGACCATTTTCCGTCATTTGTCTACAGACAGAACTTTAAAAACAGCTATACCTAACAGCAAATTCTAAACCTTAAAGGCCCATGCTCATATAGTCACTCCAAGGTTATAATCGTTAACGAAAACAAACAAAATAACTAAAACTAGATGGGGGGAAAAAACATTGTCGTTAACTAAAATAAAATTAAAAATGAGGCATTACAAAAAAACAATTACTAAACTAAAACTGTAATGTCTGTTTGCAAAACTAACTAAAATAAAAAAAAATTACTGAGTAAATGTCCTTAGTTTTCGTCTTTGTCAGGGTCTTTCATGACAGGGTCATTTTTTTCCGTAGACATGTATAGTTTCTGACTGGGAACACAGAAATTCCGACATTCCATGTAAAATTGAACACAACATGTCCGTGGACCTCGCTTGTCATCATGGCGGTACCGAAAGTTGGAAGAAAGCAGCAGAGTCCTATTTGATTATAACTGTGTCAGATAAAAGCTACTGCCTTGCAGTGGAAGGTGGTAAAATATGTGGACAATTTATTAAAGGGAAAAATCCCAGAAATTTGAAAGTACATTTGAGAAGCGCGCACAAGGAGGCTAACCTAGCTTACTTTAACAAGGTAAAGGTGAACGTCAAGCCCCCTTTCCCCAAAACAGAAGCTAACCCCAGTACAGGGCATGGATGTACGGGTACAGGGCCAGGCAGCATGTACTGTCTTTTGTAGACTGTTTACAAATTTATGACCATATGTAGGCTGCATTTTGTGTACTGGTGTTGTTGAATACATTTTGAATACATATTTATAAAATGGCATGATGTTTATGTTGCGTTATACTATAAAATACTTTTTCTGACCTTTTTGAATCCCCCGACAAATAACCAATGTTACAAAGAAAGTATAAAAATAATACAAAAACAAATATAAAATTTAGCCGCAAGCGGTAATTTGTAGGTTCAAGCCTTTTTTGTCAATAGTGACTTCAAAGTAATTTCCCAGATTGAACGTTGTTATAAAACATATCCTGCAAGCTTTGTAAAGATTGGACAAACAGTGCACTTTGTTTAAAATGCCTACAACTGATTTGTCTAAAACATTCATTTTCAATTCATTGTGATATGTACCTCAGTCCAGCTCACGGAAATTTGAGAAAAGCAGATGACAAACACAAAAACAATTGCTAATAAAGCCAAAAGCTGCGATTCCAAGCTCAAACCTTGATTTGCATCATTCCACGTCCAGTTATTGGACGCACTTGCACTCACCTATCTTGCACTTGTAGTGTCCCTAAGTGCCGTATGCATATAAAATGATAGTTTACGTATTGTAACTCCAGATTCTATGAGTATAGTATTGGGTTCATCACTTTACGCATGCGCAGTCGTGAGTATTTTCTTTCCCGCCCTTACGTCCAACATGGGCTTCAACTACATCTGAAAATACTGTATATAAACAGAGTGGACCCATTGCTCAGCTCCGGACATCAGCTTTTTCTTCAGCCTAATGTTCTAGGAACAGGTTTCCCAAGCCTATACTTGTAGAATCTGGAGTTACAACACTTAACTTTCGTTGTATTTCGAATAGGTTTCGCCCTCTAAGGGCTATGCTATTGAGTTAGGGTAAAGCTGATGTAGTCCTTGCCACCTGCGATCCAGAGCCCACAAGCTGAACGTAGACTAAATTTCTCCCAATGCACTTTGCAGGGCTTGAATCAGGTAGTTGTCATTCTGACAAAAACCTGCCATAGTAATGGCATGGCCTAGGTGGATTACAAGGCTCAGTTCTAATAGCAATAGTGCATGATCAGAGTAAAACAGTGCATGATTGACACTATTTATGATAGCCTGGTTGTCTGTGAGCAGGGGGAGGAGGGCGAGATTGCAGGCAAAACACATGCAACGGCGTAACATCACTATTGGCGTGCATGTGACATGATTTGACAATGTATGGGAAAACCCTGCGTCCCACCTTGCAGCTAACTTGAGAGGTGAGGACAGCAGAAACACACATGTGACAGCACCTTATACCATGATTATAAGCGTGCATGAGATAGATAACTATGGGATATCCGCTTCCCTCCCCGCACAAC
The DNA here is from genome assembly GCF_008692095.1 of Etheostoma spectabile. Taxonomy (NCBI): domain Eukaryota; kingdom Metazoa; phylum Chordata; class Actinopteri; order Perciformes; family Percidae; genus Etheostoma; species Etheostoma spectabile. The sequence continues at coordinate 24,187,914 of NC_045752.1, forward strand.
ACCGGGGGTGGGGATGGTGAGCAGAGCACACATGCATACATACAGTGTGTATAGATCATTTAATTAGGGCCCATGATCTGATAATAGGAGGTGACTTTAATTTATTGGATATTCCTCTAGAATGAAAAAAATAAGCTTTCAAGCTTTAGCTAATACTGATGAACATTACCCCTCATTCCCATCTCCAGCTCTTTATAAAGAAAGACTACACCTACAAGCAGAATATGATTCATGCACCACAGACAAGGCTACAGATCTACTCACAAGGGCCCCATACAGTATTTATGAATCAGGTGACAAGGCTGGTAAGCTTTTAGCCCAACAAGCCCAACAAACCGCCTACTCTCGCCTTATAACTTTGGTTTATAATAGAAATGACAAAATTGTGACTGATCACCTGGAGATTAACAGCTCCTTTAAACAATATTACAGTGAACTCTATACCTCTGCATGTGATGAAAACTTTCCACAAATAGACAGCTTTTTCAACAACCTTACATTTTCTTTGTATCTAATCTGAGCACAGTTCATTATTAGGGGGGATATTTAATCTCCATAGATCTTAGATGCTACAAAATCCTTAAAAAGCAAAGAAATGGGAGAACTTTCTCCACGCCTTTAAGCCGTGTTCAGTGAGTCACTGTCATCTGGACAGGTTCCACCAACTCTACCTCAAGCTGCAAGAACACTAAAAAAAGGTAAATGTCCCCTCCAACGTCCTTCATATCGTCCCATCTCCTTACTAAATGGTGATTATAAAATTCTGTCCAAGTTTAGCTGGTCGAATGGAGAAGGTCTTAACTCAGATAATATCAACAGATCAAACAAGTTTCCTTTTCTATAGACACTCTACCTCAAACTTAAGAAGACTCTTGAACATTGTATATTCCCCTTCAGCATCTTCTCCTGAAATGGGGATCTCACTTGACTTTGGACCAGAGCATAACATCATTCATCTGGAATGGTAAACCACACAGGATCAAAAGGCAAACTCTTGAAAGGCTTAGCATTACCCAACTTTATTTATTATTACTGGGCCTGTAATATTCAGAAAATGTTCTTTGACAGAGGAAATCCAACTGGACAGGAGTGAGCCCTGGGTACCCATGGAGTGCACACGCAGCCAGGTCCACCTAGGTTCTTTATTATGCGCCCCTGCTCCACAAAGCCAGTTCTCCTCAAATCCCATTGTTCTTAATTCCATCAGAATTTGGTCACAATTTAAAAGAAACACATTCCCCTATCATGAACAATTATAATTTCCCACCCTCTACCCTGGACTCAGCCTTTGGGATGTGACTGGCAAAAGGCATAACATCCATTTCCAATTTCTTTATTGAGGGCAGCTTTGGATCAGTGCACAACTTTCTGAGAAGTTTGACCTGCCAAAATCTCACTTCTTTAGATATCTTTTCCAACAGATAATACATTAGACAATTTTCTCTCTTCATCCCCACACTGGCAATAAATATATAATAATATCTGCAACATTTCTCCCCTTTCACTGCAAGGAATAAGAAAACTTTGGGAGGATGACTTTGGGGAAGTAATGAGAGAGGATCAATGGGAAGCAGCACTTGCCCATGGACACACCTCCTCTTCTTGTGCCAGACAGAGCCTAATTCAACTTAAAACCCTCATTAGAGTACACTGGACCAGGGCTAAACTGCCCAAAGTTTCCCCTAGTGTTGAACCTGCGTGTCCCCACTGTGAAAGTCAGCCAGCTGACCACATAAATATGTTCTGGCCAGTGTTTCCAGATCTCGCAAAACCAATAAGCAACCAGGCCTGTGAAAATAAGCCCAAAACAAGCAACTTTTTCTACAAAGCCCCCCTAAGATCCTGGAAGAGAAAAATAAATAAACTGTGTGCATGGTTTTACAATCCGTGGGAACAGATTGTAAACTGAGGGTAAAGATTGTCAATTTCCATCCATGTGGACAGATTGGTAAACTGTCCCCACGGTACAGTTTATTAATTTTTCTCCCCCCTCAGCTTCATGACAATGACCACAAGAGGGAGTTAAACCACCTTTTAACATTATTTAACATTATAAAACTCATATGATATCAAACACACACTTTTTCACAGTGATTTTGAGTTGTTCCCAACGGGTTGAATCCATTGTTTTACTCCTTTCTCTTTCTCCCAGTCTTTGTTATATTTCTTCCCGTATTTCACCCACTTTATCCCGGGCATTTATTCATCCAAAAACTCTCCTACAGTCCAGTCACCATCAGTTGCTATTTGCACATTTTCCTAACTAGAAAACAACAGATTGCCCTGCTCTGCCTCTGATTGGCTAGTACCCGTTGCCATCTGGGTCAGAGCCAATTAGAAGGAGGAAGTGGGTGGTAAAAAACTCTGCTGTCTTCAGTGTGTATGGGGAAAGGAGATGGACCATGGGAACAAGCAGGACAAACTCCTACGTTTAAATAACTACTGCTTGATAACTTATTATGGAGCTGGGAATAAGCCCAAATAAGCAACTACACTTTAGTAACAAGCCCGAAAAAGGCGTTTGCCGCAACTACCGATATTTTTTAGGCAACTTTACAAAAAAAAAAAGTCCAAAGTCACCTAAAATAAGCGGACATGGCAACACTGGTTCTGACCCTGCCCTTATGTCCAAATCTCCAAATCTTCAAATCCAATATGTGCCATATTTGGCTTTACAAAAGAAACTCAATCTCTTAAAGGTATGCTGTCATAGTTTTCACCTCTTTGCTTGCTAGATGTCAGATATTACTCCTGTGGAAAGAACAAAAACCATCCACATTCAGTAGACGGATGAGAGACATTATGTTTTACCTGAAACTGGAAAATTATATACACACCCAAAGGCTCCATTCAGACTTTTGAGAGAACTTGGACCTCTTTCTTGATGTACTTTGAGAGCTTACAAATCCCATTACAGAAAACAGACTAGATGGTGGCCGTCGTTCGCTTTGTCTTCTTTATTTGATCTTTTTTTTTTTATGTTGCTGTGTTATACCATTTGTAGGCCTACTGCACTTTTTTACGGCTAAGATTTGAACGGCTTGTTGTTCAGAATTGTCTTTTTATTGGCAAAAATCAATAAAATGTGTTAAACAAGGAAAGAGACAGAGACTAGAATTTGGATAGCATTACACAATCTCTCAAACCGTCTTTATGTATCCATGTCAAGTCAAGCTACTTCTAAGTATTATCTTGTGCACACAAGATAACACCTTCAAAATAATTTTGTGCAATATATCATCTATTGGGACTACTATGCTATAAGTTTTTTTGGCTGTTCTGTTGTAATTCCAACTGGAAAAATGAAGGTTTATTTAAATGTATTTGATTACTTTGATATATCCAACTTGCCACCTAATAATTTGGAAGTTCCTGTGAAAAAGGCAAACAAACATTACCTCTCCTCACTTGTCGTTCAAGCTAATTAAATCTAAATCTGATAGAGTGCTAAAAAGTATATTTACCATAACCCAAATGGGCAATGATGCAACTGTCTTGTTGTTGGATTAACACTACCACGTTATAAACATTGAGATTTTTCTGCTGGACATGATCTTTGGAAGTTAGTAAATTCTATAATAATGATCTGCCTTACATTTATTATACTTTTGAAGGTTTGTTGGCCAAGATGCTTTTATCTGACTTGATTAATAGGCTACTATTTATGTGATCAATACGAGCGTCAATATAAGCAAGAGAAGGTGTCAAGCAAAACCTAACATTTTAAGCATTCATCTTAGATGCTTCCGCGTATCTTTTCTGTCATCTTCTAAAGCAGGATTGTTGTTTTTTTCTTGTGTTGTCTTTGCCTGATCCTGTTCAGTAGACTAATTTGTCCCAAAACAGAAGCAAAAAAGAGCAGCATTTGTTCTGATGACTCCCACATTCTCCCATTCAGGAAACCAGTCAGATGTTATTGCCTCTAGAGCTGAAACAAACACACTGCCTATTTGTGACAGATCACTCCTGTCATCAAATTGGATTGTTCATATTACTATTGTATCCATTTCCAATCTGAATCAATGCATTACCTCATCAACCCTTACACAATTACTATGTTGTCTTCACTACAGTGTAGTAACTGCAGCTATTCAACTAGCTAAACTCTTCTTGAAAATGACGAGTTGAGTTGTAGTAAGCTTCTTTAGCTGTTTACTGTGGCTCTTTACATGATGTCACAGACAAAGAGAGTGAAAACTGTAACAAAACACAAGATACAACTGTTTAGTCCTATGAAGATATATGTAAATAAACGTTTTTTAATTACAGTCATAAAATGCCTTTTGCTGTAAATATGCCTCTTAACATTACATTATAGTTAAGGCGATAACATTATCAACTTACGACATTGCCTCTGCAGCATTTACCATGCGGATTGCAATGGATGATGAAAGCATGTTAGGTGATTCTGCCATTTTCTCTAACCACTAACAGGAAACTGACCTCTTGAACTTCCTTGAGACAAAACCATTTCAAAATAAAAGCTCCTACAAAATAAAAGTCTATACAACATAATACCTATTGCCTTAAAGGCGACACACTCCCGCCTGGCCTCAGTGAGGTCACTAGTACTTCTAAACTAGGAAATGGTGTGTTTAGTACATCAGTCTTTAACTAAAAGCAACACAACTTCTGAGACTGGGCCTGAGGAAAGTCTTTGAAGATCCCTGGACTGTAGTCCTTAATTCCACCTTCCTCACTCTTCCGTCCTTTCCAGGAAAGGTTTTGTGATTATAGCCGTCGGCCAGTGGTTACGGGCTACTTGAGTGTCTTTAAAAAGGAAAAAAGCTCCCCCCTGAAGGTTTTTGGGGGGATTTTGCCATTTCTTCTGCAAAGAAAGGGGAAAGTACTCCAGACTCAACTTTCCCAGAACCTGTTGGCTAAGACAAATTTGTCTCCCCTGCTTTGGGGGTCTTTTTTCGTGAAGCCCCGGGTGGGGAGGGACTCCCACTTTGATTGGGGGCATTGATGGTGAAGGATAAATTTTTTCCCAATCTTTTAAAACTGGGATTAGTGGCCCGCTTTTTAAGATTGCGTGATTCCCATTAGCGTGACGGACATATGGGTTAAGCAGTGTACTTTTCGGGAGCTTGGGAAATCCGAATTCTTGGGCCAGACCAATTAGATTTTCCCCAAAACCCACCCAGGGGGTGGGGGCGTGCGGGGGGGGGGATTGAACTCCCAAGAAACCCTTTTTTGTTTAAGATAGTCTGCCACCAAATTGGTTTTGGCCCTTGCCCATCCCAATTCTTTACAGGCCCCTAGAATTTTGTGCCGCCAATTGATTCTTTTTTTTGGCTGGTCCTCTTATGCAAAGAAAAGCTTTAAAGCGTTTGATGCAGCCTATGGTCCATGAGTCAATGACCTCAAGGGGACAGCCCGGAGCTCATGCCAAAAAACAAAAAAACCCCCCCCCCCGTTTACTCTCAGCGGGCCCCCCCCCTTGTCCTCTGGGCGATGACCAGGTCGAAAAACACCAAAACCTACGTATGGTAAGGGAGGGCAGGTCTTTTAAGGGTCTGGAGGTAATTTGCCAAATGCTTTTTTCGGAAATTTCCCAAAGCCACGCGGTTACCTTTTTTAACAGGGATGTCCTTTTCCCAAAAGATCCAAAGTCCTGCTGCCCGAAGAACCTTCCCCAGACGACCTTTGGGTTTACCTCATGTGATATTTGTCTCGAGTAGAAAGGAAACAGGGTTGTCTTTGGGGGGGATGCCCGGGGTTTCTTTTTTTTCCCAATGTCCAGGGTTAGCATTTTTTACCCGGCCCTCCAAGGCAGAAAAAGATTGTTCTGCAAATTTTGGGCAAGCATAAAGGCTGCGTTCAAAGGGGGGGGGCCCCATAGATGTCTCCAAATTTTCGAATTCTTTTTTGAATGTTTTCCTTCTGAACAGCTCTATGATACCCCCTTATTTTGGGCCCTTAAGTTAAATCTGGAGTGGGGGCCCGACACACTTGTGTTTTTTCCCCTTTTTTACATTGTCATTCCGGGTTGGAGGGTTTTTGACCCCTTGCAATGGAATTAGGATGAAAGGGCCCAAAAGGGGGTTTTGAACCCTGGAAAAACCCTTTAAAAGCTTTCCCACTAAGCCCTTTCTTTTTGAGTGTGGGGAATAGCCCCTTATTTCTGGACGGACTCTACGTCTATACCCCGGTTTGAAAAAGGTTTCGAAGCCTTGACGGGTTCGTCAGAAGTTTTGAAGGGAATTTTGGGCCCCTGAACCACGTTGTTTTTTGGGGCCGGAACAGGAATTTCCCGGATGCAGGTCACGGGTTTTTCCCTGGGGGCACGTAGTCCCCTTGTCGGGGCGGGTTTGGCATACCTAAAACTCTATTATGAACGTAGACTAGAAGCGTTTGCTCTCTTTGTGGGATATAGCCAGAAAAAACCTTGCTGTCGCTGTAAATTGGGTTGAGTCCAGCTTAATATTAGTTAAAAAAAAAAATTTAACTCTGCTTTTCCAAGGGCCCAAAGACGGCCGCCCCTAGCTCGAGTCTTGGGGGGTTTTTGGTTTTCAAAATTAAGGTCCCCTTTTTGGACTTTTCCCCATAAAAACCCCAATTTGAATTTGTTGTTTTTTGGGCCTGACCTTCAATATCCCCACAGAAACCCCGAAATTTTTAAGTGGGCATAAACGAATACGCAACCCGGGGGTTTTCCCCCGTTTTGGGTAAGAGCTTACTGGGGATGGCCCTTGGTTGTAAGGGGTTGAGGTCCTGGGGGTTCCTCCAAACCCCCCAAACTTTTAAAATTTGTTGCGGGTAGAGGGTATCCCTTCAGAAAGCCAAAACCGGGGAGTTCCCGGAGAAGGGCTCTTTTTGGATAGTGCCCGGGGGCCACCCCCCAAAAAGGGGTTTAAAAAAAACATTTTTTTCCTTTTTGGAGAGGACCCAGGGCGGGGAAAACGGCTTCACATCATTTGGGGAAACAAAAAAGGTAAAAGTGCCCCCTTTTTCCCCAAATAGGGGCCCCGACTCCTTTGAGGTGTGCAGCTTCTCCCTGGGTTTAAACATCTTTTGGAAACCATGACAGTTTTTTTGGGAAAGGGGGGGTTGCAGACTTCTTTACGTTTAAAGGGAAAACTTGTAAAGGGACGGGGGGTTAACCCTCTGAAAAGTGAATGGGGGTTTTTTGGGTATTGGGTTTTGGAGGGGTTTTCCCCCCGCATCGTTGGCTTTAGCATGAGGGCCATCTAAATAAAAATGCCGCTTAACAATTTTGACTGGTTTTCCCCAATTCTTGGGAATTTCCCCTGATGGGTTTCTAAGCCCCCAAAAAGGGCCCATGGCGGGGAGACGGGCTGTTCCCAAAACTGAACCTTACATTTAAATCTAGGGGAGGGGCCCTTTGGGTCACATTGTCCCTATACCAAAAATCTGAGGTATTTCCCCGGGATCTTCTGCCCAAAAAGAAAGTAAAACCTCGGGCGTATGCCCCATAGGGACGGGCCTTTTTCCTTTTCCGAAACCGCAATAAACCCCGAAGGGATTTTTTCCCGGTCTGCCCTGGGAGGGAACTTTCATTGGGAGCAAAAACCCCTAAATTTTAGGCATGGGTTCCAAAAAACCCCCCGGTTTTTGGGCCCTGGCTTTTGGGTTTTGGAACACCCCAAAATTGGGGCCAGAAACCAACATTCTTCCCCTTTTTTCCCAAGCGGTGGGGGAAACCTGGCCGGGCTTTCCCCAACCCCCTTTTTTTCCCAGGAAGGGGTAAAAAACTTTTTTTGGTACCTGGCTTCCTTTTAAAGGTTTCGTTGGGGGAGGGAAAAAGCGCTGCTTGCTTTTTTCCCAGGGGGGTTGTTAGGAAAGTTTGTTTTGGTTTTGGGGAAGGGAGTGGGGGCTAACCCAAAACTTTGTAATTCTCCCTGAAGACTTCCTCTCCTAAGTTTTTAAAAACCCCCTCGCCCTTAAAATGGGGATGCAAACCTTTGTCGTTTTCTGTGTTTTTAAAAACCCATTTTTTTCCCAAAACCATCTCCCCTGAAAAACCTTGTAGAGATTTTGTCTTGCCCCCTACCCCCAAAGAACCCTTTTTTTGGGCTTTTTGGGAAACGGGTGAAAGGGGTTCAAAAGGGGTGGGGGGGGGGCCTTTGGTAAAGCAAAAGCGGGTTTTGGGAAGGTATGCCCGGTGGGGTTTGGTGTTCGTCCCCCAACCCGACTTCCCGCCCTAGCCCGGGCCCAAGGTTTAGGCGGGGGCAAATGGAGCATTGGTGGACCTTTGATTTTTTCCCCGGGGCCCTTGTGAACTCAAAATGTATCTCGGGCCGGAACAAGGGGAATCTTTTGCGTAGGGTTTCAACTTTGGGAGGGGCCCCGCTCCCTGTGGGTTTTAGGGGGGAAATAGGAGGCTTTTTTGGGTTGGGTTTTTCGCCCCAAATTGGGGGAAATTTCTTTGGAAACTCAATAAGGGGGGGAAAAGGGATTAGAACCCGGGCCGGGTCAATTGAATCCACCCCCAAACTCTTGGGGGCCCAAAGTCCAATTTTTTAAATGTGCGGAACAGTTCCTAAAAAGGGGGAATAGGGTTCGCCTTGACTTTAAAATTTCAAAAAAAGTAGACCTTTTAACGAGGTTTAATTTTGGGCCCGAAAAATATAGGTGGGCCTGGGGAATTTGTCGGGTTTGACTTTGGGGTGGGTATCCCTTCACCAAGCAAATTTTTAACATGCCTGCTGCCCTTGTGCCGGGTTCCAAAAAAACCTTCGGTCAATTCCCGCTGATGACGGTTTTTGGGGGTCGGGGGGTTTTGGTTTTACTCCCCCCCCCAATTGTTTTGGTGGGGTTTGAGGGAAAACCTTTCTTGAGGGCAGGCCCCGGGAGGGAATGCAGGGGCAGGGGAAGGGTGCATCACCCCTGTACACTTAACCGTAACGGACAGTCTTCCCCAAAGGGGGAGAAATTAAACCCACAGCATTTGAACAGTTTCCCTTTTCCCTTTTGAAAAAGGTTTTTTTTTTGGGGTTTTTGGGGCTAAAAACCTTGGGCATCCCTTTAGTGGGGTGAGGTTTCCGGTTTGGGGCCCCCAGGGTTTTGGGGGGTTTGGGCTTGGGTTTACCCTCTTGGTTTTTTTGGGGGGGTTTTGGGGGCGTTTTGTTTTTTTGAACGAAAGGGGGGGTTTTTGGTTGCTTTTAAAGGGGGGGCCTTTTTGGCTTTGCGGGAAGCCCCGGGCTAGAGAAAAGCTAGGGTAAATTCCTTTTTCCTTGCCCCCATAGTGTAAAAAAACTTCCCAAAAAATCGTGGGGGAAACCGTCCATTATTTTCACCCTTTGCTTTTAAAGGGGGCAAAATCCCCAAATTTTTCTTTAAGACCAAAAAGGGCGGGTTTTTCCCAACTAGGGGGTTCGATCCCCTTGCTTGGTTCCGGGAAAGAACGGGCCCTGGGGGGAAACCCGTCCTTTTGGGCCCCCGCACGGTCCATTAAAAAAGGCCCGGTGGGTTGCAGTAGTTTTTGGTTTTCTTTTTCCAAAGGGTTTTGGGTTATCTAGCCTGTTGAAAAGTGCCCCTTTCGAAAAATTTAAAGGTGCTGGGGAAACCTTCCGGGAGACTTTTTCCCAAACCCTTTTCTGATTGTCGGGGCAGGATTTGCAAATCCCCTAAAAGGGAAAGACTTTAAACTTGGTCACTGGATTCCCTCCCAAACCCTTTTTTGGGTCATTAATCAACCCCCTCCTAGCTGGGGAGCCCAAAACCCTTGAGTTTTTAAATGTATGATAAACCCAAGACTCAAAAAATTTTTTCGGGTTTATCTAAAATTTTGATAAAAACCCTTGAACTCACCAGGTGCGACGACTAAGTACGGGTGCCGGGATTTTCCGGTTGGGGGGGTGCTCCGGGGTTTAAAGGCTGCTGTCTGTAGTGGGGAAAAGGGAAAAGCCCAGGGGGGGGTTTGAGTAGTTTTAGGGCATGTTGGTGTTTGCCGATTTGGGGTCCCCTTTCCCCGGGGGTTTGGGTTTTTCCCCACTTTAACACTGAAGGCTTTGCCCCTTTTTCCAAGCCATAGTTTGCTAATGGGGGGTTTGGTAGTGTTATTAGCATTGGGGGTTTTTTGGGGAAAACGAAAAGGGGGCCTGCCATGGGGGGAAATAAGGGATTTTTAAAGAATATTCTTAAATTTTTCCCTTTCAGGGAGCGGAGATAGTAGGGAGCCAGCGTTCAGGGCCTGCCTTCCCTCGGGGGATTGGTACGGGGGGGGTTTTTCCCCTCCCGGGTGGGGTTTATTGAGGGGGACAAATTATTGTACGCTTCCAGTTTGTCTTTTTCAAAGGGGGCCTCCCTCATCTAATCAACAAATTTGTCCTTTGGCATCCCCCCAACGAGGGCTTCAGTTTCGGCAGCTCCCGGCCCACGATGCCCTAGCAAGGCTTCACCCTCGGGGCACCCTTTTCTTGCCTTCCCAAACTGCAATCAAACTAAATAGCTCTTTCTTTTGTGATATTCCTTTCTTTTTCTGCCTTTTTTTTTTGGGGGAAGCTAAGCCTCCTTTGAAGCTCTTTCCTTTGCTCTTGGGCTTTTTGGTTTTTGCAAATGTAGGCGTGCTTTAGCTGCCTTGCTTTAAAAACGAACACGTGTTGAATGGGGGTAGTGTTAAAGGGGCTGAAGAGGGGGAACTTTTTTTACTACCCCCGGGAACCCCTGTGGGCTTAGTTTCCCATCCTCTTACCACGTTTTAAAAACCCCCGGGCCTTTTTTGTTTTTTACTTTTTTGGGGGTTTCACTCATGTAGTAACGCAGTATTCAATAGCAAAACTTTTTTGGGAAAAGGGCGAGTTAAAATTTGTATAACTTCTTTAAGCTGTTTACTGGTCTTTAAACATGTGTCACAGAAAAGAGATAAAAAAGGGGTAAAAAAAACACAAAAAAACCCGTTTAGTTTTTATAAAAATATGTAAAAAAAAATTTTTTTAATTACGTCTTAAAAGGCCTTTTGCGGGGGTTAAATTCCCCTTTTAACATTCTTAAATTTTAAGGCGATAACATTATCAACTTACGACATTCCCCTTCTCCCGCATTTACGGGGGGTTTGCAAGGAGGTGAAAATTTTGGGTTTGATTCTGTTTTTTTCCTCTAACCACAAACCGGAAAAACTGACCTCTTGAACTTCCTTGAGGACAAAACCATTTCAAAATAAAAGCTCCTACAAAATAAAAGTCTATACAACATAATACCTATTGCCTTAAAGGCGACACAATTACATTTGCGTGATTGTTATTTTTTTTTTTTTACTCTTCCATAATTAAAGGTTCAATGTGTAGAAATTTCTCCCATCTAGCGTTGAGATCGTATATTGGAATCAACTCTCTTGCACCACACAGTTTTCAAATTACATATTACAGTTAGGGTAGCTTTCACGCTTGAAAAAGCTGGTCTTTTGTTTTTTTCAATATCCTTTTCCTTTTTTCGGCAAAGAAGAGGACTCTTGTTCCTGAAACCTCGCACAGACCCAGGCTCTTGGTAGGTGGTGTCTGACGGGCCGGTTGGGGTTAGTGGAAATAACAAAAATAGAAAAAATAGTAGTTTGTAGCAGTTCTTTGTAGTAGTTCATGGCATAGCAGGGCACTGTGCGGCATTACAAGGCACAGCAGGACGTAGCAGGACGTAGCAGGGCACAGCAGAGTGTAGCAGATGAACATGGCACCGCAGAACGTGTAGCGGGACCATGGCGACAGCTGCTACCATGATTTTGGAGCATCCCTGATCCGAGGAAACATGCTGGGGAAAAAAGAACATAAGGACTCCGGGGAATAACTCCCCAGAGCTAGGTTAGTAACACGCATTTCTGGGACATGGATGCACATAAATGAAAAGATAGGAAGATAGAGGAGAGAGGAACTCAGTGTGTCAAAGGATGTCCCCAGCTGTCTAAAACTATTACAGCAAAACCAAGAGAGACAGGGTAAAGAGAGGAGCCTGGTCGGGCTAGAACCATATATATATATATTAGGGATGAGCGAGTACAGCATTATCTGTATCTGTATCTGTATCTGTTTACCACATGAATTATCTGTATCCGGATCCGTACTCGGAGTGGGCCTAAACCGGAAGTGGTCATATTTAACCAGGAAGTGGGTCAGGTTCTCTTGAAATGTGCGGGGCTTTAACCGGTATGTTAATTTAAGCATGCAATTGATATGAGTTGATCAAAAATAGTTATATTTATTGCTGATTTGAAAACTATTTACATGACAGCATTGAGCTTCAGCTCTAAATCTGAGGCCATGGTTCTCAGCAGGAAACCGATGGAGTGCTTTCTTCGGGTAGGGAGTGAGTCCTTACCCCAAGTGAAGGAGTTTAAGTACCTTGGGGTCTTGTTCGCAAATGAGGGGACTATGGAGCGTGAGTTGGTCGGAGAATCGGAGCAGCGGGTGCGGTATTACATTCTGTTTATCGCACCGTTGGGACGAAAAGGGAGCTGAGCCAGAAGGCAAAGCTCTCGATCTACCGGGCAGTGTTTGTTCCTACCTCACCTATGTCATGAAGGCTGGGTCATGACGAAAGAACGAGATCCGGGTACAACGGCGCGAAATGGGTTTCCTCAGGAGGGGCTGCGTCTCCCTTAGAGATAGGGTGAGAAGCACAGTCATCCGAGAGGAGCTCAGGTAGAGCCGCTGCTCCTTCGCGTTGAAAGGAGCCAGTTGAGGTGGTTCGGGCATCTGTAAGGATGCCTCCTGGGGCGCCTCCCTAGGGAGTTGTTCCAGGCACTCCAACTGGGGAGGCCCCGGAAACCTAGGACAGGTGGAGAGATTATATCTCAACCTGGCCTGGGAACGCCTCGGGATCCCCCAGTCGGAGCTGGTTGATGTGGCTCGGGAAAGGGAAGTTTGGGGTCCCCTACTGGAGCTGCTGCCCCCGCGACCCGACACCGGATAAGAGGTCAAAGATGGATGGATGGATGGATTGAGCTTCAGATCAATGGTGTTGTCATGGTAACAAACAAACTATATACAGAACGTTTTCCAACAATGAATACAACACATGCAGTTGCAATTATGAAGTAAAATGTAATGAACAAGAGTTTTCATACTCAATATAACTTTCTTTTTTAGCGGGGCCTAAACCGGAAGTGGTCAGATTTAACCCGGAAGTGGGTCGGGTTCTCTTGAAATGTGCGAGGCTTTAACCGGTATGTTATTTAAGCATGCAATTGATATGAGTTGATCAAAAATTGTTATATTTATTGCTGATTAGAAAACTGTTTCAATGGTGTTGTCATGGTAACAAACAAACTATATACAAAAAAGTTTTGCAACAATAAATACAACAATGTGGT
>NC_045752.1:24201190-24201634 GCF_008692095.1 Etheostoma spectabile
AAGTAAAATGTAATGAACAAGAGTTTTCATACTTTTTTTAACTTTTATTTTTCTATTATCTGTGTGATAACCTTTTTTTGGGGTTCTTTTTTATTTTCACACCAGGTCTGTGTGAGTGTGTGTGTCTGTGAATAAGTAAGAGAGAGAAGGGGGCGGGGGGGTGGAATGTGTTTGTGTGTGTATCTTAATTTGTAATATTATTCATTTATACCGCAACTGCCTTTTATTTTTTTTTATAAAACACAGCAAGAAAGTTTCAGACATTCAAAAAAACTGGTTAGAGCCAGCAGGCAGTTTAAAAAAAAAAAAAAAAAAACTCCGACGGCAGAGATGCAACCCGAGTCCCATTCTACCAACACCATGTCTGAACAAACCCCACGTTACCAGAAGTCTCCTGGTTGTTAGGTACTAGTTTGAACCTAAGTATAAAACAAACCTGAAGCT
>NC_045752.1:24201644-24201765 GCF_008692095.1 Etheostoma spectabile
TAAATGTTAACGGAAAAGCCCGCAGACCTGAGGGAGACGGAAAGAGCTGTTCACTTCTCCGTGTCCTGAGTGTGTGTGAGCGGAGCAGCACACAGCAACAGAAGGAATCTGTGTGTGTAGG
>NC_045752.1:24201775-24201874 GCF_008692095.1 Etheostoma spectabile
GGGACTAGCCTATCACAGAACGCAGACACTGTCAGTGAGGAGTTTTATCCAATCCGAGTATAGATATTGACTCATATTACTCGTATTATACTTGTACTC
>NC_045752.1:24201884-24204453 GCF_008692095.1 Etheostoma spectabile
CTTTATCCGTACCGGATACTCGTTTCAGCCGAGTACTGGGCTCATCCCTACTGTTGAGTCCTCTCCAGTGAAACACAGTCACAATTTACACCGTTTAGCTGTCAGCAGCATTTTAACCGTGTTTACTCTAGCTGCTAGCTAACGCTAGGCTAATGTTACCTGCTGCTAGGTGTAGTGTTGACTAGCGTCTTGTGCGGCAATGTTTCAGTTCCCTCTAACGTCCGTTTTAGGAGCATTAGAGAGAAGGGAAGGCATTGAAGTGTAACCGAAATCCGGGTTGCTATTTGGTCCAGTGTCATATTTGCAAGCCCAAACAAGTGTGTGCGGTGTCCCTGTTGTTTTGTTTCTGGTCTAGCTAGATCCAGTGGGTGTTGTAGTTTTTCTAACATCACTAGTAGTTGCAGCATCGTGTGTAAAAGCTAAGTTTACTAGGCCAAAAAGAACGTTAATCTAGCGATTAAAAAATGTATGTCGTTAAAATTGGTTTAATGCTGTTAGTAACGTGTTTAACTGAAAGCACTAGGATTAGGATAACGTGTGGTCCTCAATGTTTCCTTCTTCAAAGTTGCCGGGGCCAGGAAGTTACGATACCCATTAGCAGCATTAGCAGCACCTGTGAGTTTATCATGTGACAACAAAAACGCGAAAGGCCGAGCAGTATATCCTGTATGAGAGGCTCTATGGACTTCTCTTTAGTTCAGTATGTACCAAGTTTGCCCTGGGATGTCCAGGAAATAGCCATAGCCTGGCACTAATGCTCTTGTCCTATGGTTTTATATGTTACCTTAATAACTGAGTGTGTTGAGTGCAATATGTTTATTGAATAAAGTTATGGTTATTAATACATGATTTGCTGAGAAGCAAATGTTACATGAACAAGGGGTTAAATTGTGTTGCTTTACCTTCTGTATATATACGGATTTAATTTAATATTACATCATTGTCAATGTCAGTCTCAGGGAAGTAGCTAGACTAAGATCGATTCACAGATCCTTACAAACCTGGGCGGTGTTATGTTATTGGACCTCTGTGCTATCCATGGAATGGCCATAACAAACACCATGTTTGAGAATAAGGGGATTCAAAGTTGTACATGGTACCAGAACACCCCAGGCCAGGGATCAGCAACAGCTGGAACACACCGCACGCGTCAATGTTGCTTAGCATAGATATGTGCCTGATCGTGCACCTGGCCATCCTTAACGGACGCGTTTCTCCGATAGAGAGAGACAGGATGAGTGGGGGAAACTGTGGTAATTGTGGCCTATATGTGGCTGTGTGTGTGTCTCTCTCTCTCGGTCTCTCTCCTGTGTGCCTGATCACGTGTCTTGCTGTGAAAAGTCAAGGCTGTTTGATTTTGAAATGTGTATTTGGGTAAAATATCTGGCTGCACTGTGGTCTTCCTGTATGTGATTGCCTGCCCGGCTTGACACACACAAGAAATAGAGACGTCGAAACAACCGCTGCAGGGACTACGCTAACACTATGCACCCGGTGTGGCCGGAGAGATTGGATAACTTGGGCGCCAAAATAATAATTGCTGTGCTACACTGCTATACACAAGTACACATGCTTATGTAAGGTTCAGAAGTGGAGTTAATTTATATTTGGAAAGTTGCAAGGCTTAGAAGTTAATGTATTTTATATTTGAGTTTATTTACTAGAAATGTATTTACAGTGTTTAGTCAGTTAATCATTTACATATTTATGTTACACAATTATAAATTTAAATATTTAACAGTCAGAATATTCTGTTGAATCTGCCTCTTTGATTTCCTCACATTTACCTCAGTTTAAGGTCTTGCTTCTGATTGGTTAGTATCAGGGCTGCCAACTCTCACGTATTGGCCGTGAGACACACGCATTTGACTGGTTTCACACACCACACCCCTGATTTCTCACGCTGAAGTGTCAACCTGGTAGGTCAAATTTCTGAAAGATGAGTTTATCTATAGATCTACTTGTTAAGCCAATCGTGATCGACTAGTTGTGCTTTCAGAGACTGTGAGGAGGTTCAAGAGCGCTCCCTGTCTGTTGATTTTTTGTTGAAATGTCGCAAACTGAGAACAAAAATTTCACAAGCCATCCCAGGCGCATTTCCCTGGCTTCAGGTATGTGCTCTGAGTATCACAGACCCGTCCGTCGCTTCATGACCACTCTCTCTGTAAAGATAGAGGTGAGCAGCGCGGCTGGTAAGCGTAGCAACTTGAGTTAATTTTAGTGGACTCGCTCTGCTGTGGGAAGTGACGTGTTGCATCTGTGCATAGACCTCCGATAATGAGCAGCCACCTCTAAACTTTGTCAGAGACCAGAGACCCAAATGGGCCTCTGTGTCAGTGCAACGGTGTGAATGAGATACTGGCATATCAGCGGAGCAATAACATGCACAACAGACTATATTACAACTCTCCAAATCTCGGACAACAGAGATGGGAGGAGTTATATTTTGAATGTGCACAAAGTTGTAAACAAGAGCAGAAATCTGATGAAACACATCAGAGCTATACTATTTATACTATACTATATATACGATACTGCAACGTTGGGCCACTATTGTGCTTCTCTAACC
>NC_045752.1:24204477-24209567 GCF_008692095.1 Etheostoma spectabile
TCTCTAAATGTAACTGTAAATAATTCATTCAATGTTTCATAAAATGAACAAATAGTCTTTATTTTCCCAAAAAATAAAGAGAGCTCTGATCCCTGGACCTGTTCACCACAGACCCCAATCTTCCCAGCTGTTGCTGACATGTGGTTCATTATGTTTGGCACATAGTCTGGGTCACTTCTTATATCATAAGAAGTAAATACTGTCAACGCTCTAATACCTGTTGATACTACAACAATGCAAAGGCTCTTAACCCTAACGTTTTGCACATATCATGTAAGACTTGATTTCTCCATTTTTTAACCCAAAACTCTCCAGAATGTGCCATTTAATGGTTTATTTTTCTAAAAAAATTCCAGGGGGGGCATACCCCCAGACCCCTCTAGGGAGAGCCCCCCATCCCCTCATCCACACATAACAAATCCCAATTTGAACCCTGAAGGATAATGATGCTGAAAGATCACTCTCCAAGGTTTTGGGAAAAGTTGGCAGCTCTGTAGTATAGTCATGTGGAAGACGAGGGAATGAGGAAGTGTGAATGTTATGATGTGTGTTCAGTAAAAAGTACAGTACTGAGAAAGTTATCCGTCTCCATCTCGCTGTTTACTCTCATAAAGAGTGATCCACCACCACATATTGAACCCTCACGTTACACTTACATGTGGCAGCTGGAGGCACAAGAAAAGGAATCAGAACAGGCAAACAGACAAGTAGGCTTAAACTAACAAAGGTAACAAAGGCAAAAGGGTTGACTGGAGCAAACTGTGGCAGTACTGTCTACAGGCCGGGTATATAAAGCAGAGGTTTATGTGACAGATGAGGGGTAGCTGGACACCTGATTCCGCTCCTGCAATTAGAACAGAGAGGGAGAGGGGAGAGAACAGAGAAGTTACCTAGAGGCAGCGGGCCTAACTCCTTGTTTTGCATTTTGATTTAAATACTTTTTTCTGGTACTGTCCCACGCTGATGCACATTAGTACTCTCCTCCTCAGTCGAATTGACCAATTTGCATGACAGCCAAACAGCGCATTGAGATAAGGAATGGAACATTGAAACTGATTTGCACGGCAATAATCACCTATACACTTAATCCCTTAAAAGTCCCTTAATCACAATAAAGTATGTAGGCGGAAAGTGTTCATACTTTCATATGTGTAAAATAAACAAAAGTGATTAGTTTTACTTTCATTTCTAATGAGTAAAAATATCCCAAACCAAAAAAGTGGACTCAGACCTTAAATTTGACAGCCAGATTAAAGGTGTGGTGAAGTCTAGCTTTTTCCAGAAACCTTGTGTTTGTTAACATCTGTCTACAGTACGTCCAGACATTAACATTTCCACTTCCCAGGATTCCTGCAACTTTAATACAAACGATAATAACAGGCGGATACCGAGTCAACTGCTCACTGGGATTTGTTTTCATGCTAATTGAATGTGACCAGTTTTAGCGCAAACCCCTTATTAGCTTGTAACGCTAATCGTGGGAGCATACAAAAGTAAAAAAGAAAAAGATAGTTACTGTTCCGTGTAGAGGTAAGCACCATCTTATAAAAACAGTCATGAACAGTTGAACAACAAACGCTGTGTAACCAGTAACATAGCTCAATCATGGCGTTCGTTGTTCGACTTGGTTCATTTCGCGCTGTAATTGTAATTTAAGATGAGCCTGTAACCAGAATTGAAAATGCATAATAGCATAATAGCAGCTACACACAAATATTTTTCATTGTCACTTGGTATAAGGTTTTTGGAATTTTTATGGCCAAAAATCTGTCAAATGAACATTTCTCCTCCTGCCTGCTCTACTTTTCTCTACCAGAACAACATTCTTGATCCCCACCAGTCTGGCTTCAAGGCTGGCCACTCAACAGAAACTGCCCTCCGTGCTGTCACTGAACAGCTTCACGTTGCTAGAACAACCTCTCTCTGTTCCGTCGTCATCCTTCTGGACCTCTCTGCTGCCTTTGACACAATGAACCACCAGATCCTCATTTCGACACTCCAGGATCTTAGTTTCTCAGGTGTCTTTACTCACATCTTACCTGACCCATCAAACCTACCGGGTGACTTGGAGAAGATCTACCTCAGAACCTTGCCCACTCAAAACTGGGGTACCTCAGCCATCAGTCCTGGGTCCCCTCCTCTTTTCTCGGGATACCAACTCTCTCTGGTCTGTCATTCACTCGAACATCTTTTCCTATCACAGCTGATAACACTCAACTAATTCTCTCTTTTCCGGAGTCTGAAACTCAAGTAGCAGCTCATATCATGGCCTGTCTGACTGACCTTTCATCTTGGATATCCAGACACTATCTGAAAGTCCCCACCCAGACTGCTAGAAACCTGGGTATGACACTTGACGACCAACTCTCCTTCACTGCCAACATTGCTGAAACTCCCCGATTGTGCAGATACATGCTGCATAACGTCAGAATGACACGTCCCATTCTAACGCAGAAGGCGGCTTAGGTTCTGGTTCAGGCTCTAGTCATCTCGCATCTAGACTACTGCAACTCCTTCCTGATTGGCCCATCCGGCCACTGCAGCTCAATCAGAATGCAGCAGCTTGACTTGTCTTCAACCTCCCCAAGCTCATCCGGTCTCTTCACTGGTTACCAATATCTGCCCGCATCCGCTTCAAGACACTAGTATTTCCAGGGCCACGAACGGATCAGCCCCCAGCTACATCCAGGACATGGTCAAACCCTATACCCCAACCTGCCCACTCTGCTTTGCCTCAGGCAACCTGCTTGCTGACCCCTCACAGCAAGGGACAACTAATCACAACAAAATCCTGACTGTTTGCTGTCCTGGCTCCTAAGTGGTGGAATTAGCTGTGATCAGGATGACTGAAAGCCTACACATCTCTTCCGACTACTCTTCGAATAAACATAAAAAAAAAAGTATGAATAATTCTTGAAGCTGCATTTACATTTGGCCCTTTGTAGTTTTGCCTATTTAAAGCTAATGCGCTTACTACTTCTTGACTGGAGTTTGCACCTTCAGGGTTTAAAGCACTTTAATTGATTGTTGAAAATGTGCATTGACATAGAACTAGAACATAAGCCCGCTACAAAGGTTACAGTTTTTGCAGTGGAAAATAATAACAAATACTCTTTAAAAAATTAAACAGAAACATCAAGAGATATTAACACTTGAACATGCATCAGCGTGATAAGAACTACCACTGACAACACATTTTGTGGTTACTGGCAAGCTACACAGAGTAGCTTCATTGTATGTAATTTTTAAATGCTTAGTCTTTCTTCTTAACAGGAAATAGCACATCTCTGGACAGTAGGCAAAGTCTCCCTTTACTTGGAACCAAATTATCTTAAGGAATATAATCAGGCCTTCTTATTGAGCCTTTAAATAGATGGATCCTATCACAATGCACCACAAAAAAAAAATCTACAAAAGTGTTGAATGAATTTTTCTGCAAATCGTTGATCATTTTAATAGAGTAGATTACATTTTGGCCCTGTTGATTACTATCCAGAGGTATTCGTAATGTATTAAACTGAGAATTTCATATCTGATGTGTATTAATCTAAGCTTAATGTTCCAGCTCAGTCCCAAATGTGTCATTTTTTATCACTTAGCAAAACTGATGCAATGGAAAATAGGGCGAACCAAAGGAGTACTAGCCATCATATTGCAGTAATGAAGCAGAAGTGCCAAAAGATGAGGCCCATTCGCTAATGCCTCCAGAAAGTCTAGGAGACACTATATTCAACAACACACTACTGATGAGGTCTTAAAAGAATTACCCTGCTTCTCTGTTCCATTCATGATGAGTATTTTAGCCAATATAACACATGGTAATTGAAATGTATTTTAACAACACAAAGAGACGTTAATGTGCATCAATTTAGTAAATATTTAATTATGCACTTTGCATGACTAATTCAAGTACATCTTCCCGCACTTGAAGTTGGGCAAAAGTGACTTTTTATTTGTTTGTTTTGTCCTGATCATATTCCTGATTGTGACAGAATTGTTGAGATTGCATTATAATATTAATTATGTATTATTAATTATTAACAATAATTCAATAGCATAAATTATCATTATTCAATATTTGCTGCTGAATGCTGAAAGCATTAACTGAGTTAACTGACTTAACCTGTATGTTTTGTTATAGCTTTGTGAAGAGACATCAGCACGTCTTAACATTGATGTGGACAAGCAGGTCATCAGAGGATTCAACAAACGTCTCGGGTTACGTATGTAACCCTTGTTCCCCGAGATAGGGGAACGAGACACTGCGTCGGTTACGACACTATGGGAACGCCTTTAGGCATGACAGGGCTGAATGCGAATGAAAACTACTCCAATCCTATTGGTCCTAGTGAGAACGGTAGCATGTGACGGCATAACCGTAGGGGCATATCTAGGCACGCCGGCACATAGCTCATTAGCTCTTTCTATGAAGCAAGGCACTCCAGGGGGGGCGAGGGGCGGTGAACCGACGCAGTGTCTTGTTCCCCTATCTCGGGAAACAAGGGTTACATACGTAACCCGAGACGTTCCCCTTCGAGGGGAACTCGAACTGCGTCGGTTACGACACTATGGGAACGAGATACCCACTAACCCGCGCCGAACCCCCGCCTGCCCTAGCGTGCAAGCAATTCCTATTCGGAATGGGGTGCAGGATGGCCCTCACAATACCCGGGGCAAACTCCAGGCAACGGGGAGCAACCGAAAGAGCCTGGAGGACCCCCACCCTCCTCAGAGAGGTGACAGCAAGGAGGAAGGCCATCACCAGGGTCAGGTACTTGGCCTCAGCCGACTCAACGGGCTCGAAGGGGGCCTCAGCCACAGCGTCGAGAACCACCGCCAGATCCCAGGCGGGAATCCTAGGGTGAGCCGCAGGTCTCATCCTCCGGGACCCACGAAAACGTACGACAGGGAAGCCTCCCAGAGAGGGCATGGAAAGCCGAATGGCTGCCACGTACCTTGAGGGTGGAGTGGGAAAGGCCCGCAGGAAGCGTCCTGCAGAAACTCCAGCACCTGAACCACCGGGCAGGAAACTGGGTCCAGCATGCGTCCACTGCACGCGTCAGAGAAGACGTTCTACGTCCAGAGCACCC
>NC_045752.1:24209592-24209785 GCF_008692095.1 Etheostoma spectabile
ATGTGACGGCATAACCGTAGGGGCATATCTAGGCACGCCGGCACATAGCTCATTAGCTCTTTCTATGAAGCAAGGCACTCCAGGGGGGGCGAGGGGCGGTGAACCGACGCAGTGTCTTGTTCCCCTATCTCGGGAAACAAGGGTTACATACGTAACCCGAGACGTTCCCCTTCGAGGGGAACTCGAACTGCGT
>NC_045752.1:24209800-24210229 GCF_008692095.1 Etheostoma spectabile
GGGAACGAGATACCCACTAACCCGCGCCGAACCCCCGCCTGCCCTAGCGTGCAAGCAATTCCTATTCGGAATGGGGTGCAGGATGGCCCTCACAATACCCGGGGCAAACTCCAGGCAACGGGGAGCAACCGAAAGAGCCTGGAGGACCCCCACCCTCCTCAGAGAGGTGACAGCAAGGAGGAAGGCCATCACCAGGGTCAGGTACTTGGCCTCAGCCGACTCAACGGGCTCGAAGGGGGCCTCAGCCACAGCGTCGAGAACCACCGCCAGATCCCAGGCGGGAATCCTAGGGTGAGCCGCAGGTCTCATCCTCCGGGACCCACGGAGAAAACGTACGACCAGGGGAAGCCTCCCTAGAGAGGGCATGGAAAGCCGAATGGCTGCCACGTAACCTTGAGGGTGGATGGGGAAAGGCCCGCAGAGAAGCGG
>NC_045752.1:24210239-24210350 GCF_008692095.1 Etheostoma spectabile
ACTCCAGCACCTGAACCACCGGGCAGGAAACTGGGTCCAGCATGCGTCCACTGCACGCGTCAGAGAAGACGTTCTACGTCCAGGAGCACCATCAGGTCCGAGAACCACACA
>NC_045752.1:24210360-24210892 GCF_008692095.1 Etheostoma spectabile
AGAACGGCGCTACAAGAAGCAGTCGGATGTCTTCCGGACGGACCCTCTCCAGGAACCCCGGGAGCAGAGCAACTGGGGGAAAAACGGAAAGACGCAGGGAAAACCACAGAGGACAGTGTGTAGTTACCCGAGACGCAAACAAGTCCCGACTACAGGACCAAACCTTCCGCACAAGGACTCCACCACCCCGGGGCGGAGCCGCCGTTCCCCGGGCCTCAGCCCCTGTCTCGACAGCAGGTCTGCACCCTGATTCTGAAGCCCAGGGAGAACATCGCCCTGAGAGAGAGCAGGCTCCGCTGGGACCACAGGAGGATCTGATGCGCAGCAGAGAGGGCGCAAGCACAGACCCCCCTGGTGATTCAGATAGGCCACGTGGTGACCCAGGAGTGCAGGCAGGAAGCTCCTCAGAGCCCGGAACACGGCCAGCAACTCGAGGCAAGTGACGTGCCATGACGAGTGATGCTCCTGCCATACACCCCACGCAGAGCGGTCGTCGATGGCCGCGCCCCACCCGGTGAGGGAAGCGTCCGTC
>NC_045752.1:24210902-24211053 GCF_008692095.1 Etheostoma spectabile
TACACGGCGACAGGGCGCCCCCAGCGCGGGGCCTCAGGACAAGAACCAAGGCATCTTCCATACCGATAGGGCACGAAGACATTTGTGCGTAATCCGTATCAGGCGGAATGGGCTTCCCCTCGGGGAGAACCCCCTGGATTTCAGCCACCAC
>NC_045752.1:24211078-24225386 GCF_008692095.1 Etheostoma spectabile
GTGGATAAAGACACTAAATCCCAGAATGCACTTGCTTAGTTGCTCAAAGGTCCACTCCCAAGAAACGCCAACCATTTACTGACATAGACAGACAGTGGGGCACTCAACTCTAGTGTGTTTTATTCCTTCCAACCATTTCCACAAAACGTTTCACCGTGGATCAAGTGTGGTTACCATTTAAAATATATAAAAACAACACATAAAAACAACATACGAAACTTGCTACATTGTGCACACACATAACCTATATGCTCAGATAAGTTCAGCTAACGCAATAGTCCGCATTAGCGCTTGGAGTGTACACACACAATAAAACACAGCTGCGAATTTGAGTGGAAGGTAGAATGGTCGGCATTTAACCGTCCCCACTTCACCAGTTGCATGTTGGCAAAAGCACCCCTTGTCTGCACCATGTCCTGTCGTGTTACACAGCCACCTCTACAAACGTACCCGCCCAGCAGCATCTGCTCAAAGGCTAGTAGGCCTGGTAGCTGATGTCCGTTATACTGTTGTTCAGCCATGTTTCCACAAAAACAAAAACTTGCGTCTCTGAACTCGCGTTGAGAGTTTGTTTGAAGTTGATGTAGTCCAGTTTGTTGTCTAAGGATCGACATTGCTGAGGATGGATCGGACGGTGCCGTCTAGCTATAACTCCTGTCCCGTCGGTGTTTCCGCTTTAGCGCACACTGCCGTCGATGTCCCCTTACCCCTAGCAGCATCTGTGCAACACCACTGCTGAGGTGCTGGTCTTCGTAGCAGGCAAAGCTCGCTAGTGTGTTGAGTTTCTGTCTGAATAAGTCCTGTATGTTCCCCAATCTGTACAAATGTATCCCGGTGGTACACATGTGTGTTTTTAAATGCATATATTGTGAGAAAAAAAGTGATGGCCAAATGAAGCTTTGTGAACCAGTGTCTTTATTTTCAGAGCCCACTAGATGGCCCTCTCTATTCAACAATTGGTTAGAATACAGAAGGCAATGTCTTAGGCCTTCTCTTAAAACCAGAGCACTCTGGGCTCAGAAAACACAGACACTGGTTCACAAAGCTTCATTTGGCCATCACTAGCTGTGGCATAGGTTCAGGGAATGACGTGCTGATGTTTACAGTAAGCTGTTGTCTCATTTCCGTGCTCCAATCCACAGATCATTTTTCTGCTCCAGCTGAAACTTACTGAACTCTGCTTTATTGTTTTAATCTAGTGCGTAAGTGCCTGGAATTGAGATAAGTGTTGTGCATTAACTACACTTGCCCTGCTTAGAGCCCGCATCAACAGGGCATAAGCGTTTGTTTAATTCACGGACGCTACTTTTCTGCTGCAGCAAAACTTACTCAACATTGCTTTGTTGCTTAAATCTGGTGCCTAAGTGCCTGATTGTATTTAAACACTGTTAAACTCAAGCACTTTTAGCACTTACTTATTATCCTACAGCGGCTCCCTCGTTGATCTCAATTGCTAAAACGCTGTTGCTACTCCAGCGAGGCTTAGTGAATTTATGCACGGCTCCACACCATGGAATCAAATCATATGCTTCTGTAGCTAGCAAACGACCCATAGTTGTTGCGGGCCAACATACTGCAGCTTCTGTTAGCAGTCCCCGCTGGCCCCGAGCTGGTGAGTGACTGTCTGAAAAAAGCATAGCGCTAGCTTCAAACCGGGAGCGCACACAACAGCGCTGCTCCAAATCGGAAGCCTATGGCTGGCCTCCAACACCTTCGCCTTCTAACAGTTGTCCCCACCCAGTTACCCACCGGCTGAAACCCAACTCTGGTTATTGGAGCTCTATACTGCGGAACATGAGTTGGCGGCTTCAGTGTCTGTGGTTGTGTGCGTCTCTGGGGCCAAACGGCCAATATAGAATCCCATCTAAACTGGGTTAAAGATAACCACAAATACAGTAAGATCATACTTCAGTAGGTGGTAATATACAATTACGCAAATTGAGATCCCTAAAATTAATGTTGAGTCACTTTGTGCATATGCAAAGACAATGTCGAACTCAGTTTTCTTTGGACCCCTGGCAAACCTGTCAGCAATACATGTTCAGCCACATGTCACCCTTCCACCGCTGGTTGTCAGGGTGGTGCCCACTAATATGTGGCCGTAGACAACTGAGGGCGTTCTGGGAAAGCCTGGTCTAATTAGGAGAGACGGCATTCATCCCACTTTCATGTCAAAAAATCTGACCAAGTCATTATCGGTCATAAACCATGACAACCCAAGTCTGATATTAGTAATCGAGATACAGTGCAATGCACTCTCTGCTCCCACGGGTCAGTCGCCCACTCATATGTCTTATAACCACGGTGTCTGTCCCCCGACCAGATTGGTTAAATCAAAGGTAAAAAAGAGGTGCTAAGAACCTAATTGGAATAATACTACCACTGCAATGATAAACAAATAGGAAAATTAGATGGGGGGGGGGGGATTACAGCCATCTTTGTTTCAAGCTTGTTAATAATCCTAACCTAAACTAAATCATAACTCATTTGAAGGTCTTGTTCTAAATCTTCAACATCCATCATGGAAACATTACAGACAATCTATTTGTTGTTATTTACTGACTCCAAGACCATATTCTAATTTTTATCTGAGTTCTTAGTTTTTATCAGGTGTAGTCCTAAATCACACAAAGTACTTATTGTAGGTGATTTAAATCCATGTGGATTGCCACAATAGCCTTAGTATTGCTTTCAACCTCACTAAGATTCATTGGTTTTCAGTCAGATGTGCATAGGCCACTCACTGTTTAACCACACCTCGACCTTGTGCTGACATATGGCGTCACAATGGAAGTTATTAGTATTTCTGCCAAATCCTTTATTATCAGACCATTCTCTAATAACTTTTGAATTCTAACTACCCACTATACTAAAGAAATATAAGCTCTACACTAGATACCTATCTGACAGCGCTATACCTAAGTTTAAGGAAAATATTCCAACAGCATTTGATTCAATTCCATTCCTTAATACACAGAGACCTTTAGGTTACTTTAGTCCCTCCCATTTATAAATTTGTAAATGGTGCCAACCGCCCTACAAACGACTTTAGACTCTGTTGCTCCTCTCAAAAAGAAGCGATGAAGCAAATAGCTGTTACGGAAAGGCATGGAGGTTGTACTCAAGCGATGACAAAGGTATACCATAAAGCGATCATTTGTTATATACATAATTGTGCAGTGACAACAAGGAGGGGTGCGTCGAGGAGATCCAGTGGTGGTGTAGTGCGGTCTCCGAGCGTGCCCGTGACAATGACCACGTGGTGAGGAATCTCCAGAGTCCAACAAACAATTCGAGGCTGAATCCATCCTTGTAATCAGCATAGTGAGCGGGGGAGCAATGAGCTACAACTGGCGCCCACTGCCAGCTAAGCCATGCCCACAGCTCACAGATAACACAAGGGGGAAAAAAACATGAGGGAAACAAACAAGGCACACGTGATGACACATGATGAGGACATCATGACACTAAGCCCTTGGTGTAACTCCAAATTCCAAACTCGCAAATTAAAACAATCTTGCGCAAACTTGAAAGTAAATGCATTCCACCAAACTAGAAGAATCTCGTTTAGATTGAAAGACAGTGTGAAAAATGTATAGGAAACCCTTCAAAATGCCAGATCCGACTATTAATCATCACTAATAGAAGAAAATAAGAACGACCCAAGGTTTCTTTTCAGCACTGTAGCCAGGCTAACAGAATAGTCACAGCTCTATTGAGCCATCTATTCCTATAGCTCTGAGTAGTGACAACTTTATGAGCTTCTTTAATGATAAATATAAACAATTAGAGATAAAATTCATCACCTTTTGCCCTAAAATACCAACGGTTCACCTTCAAACGCAGTAGCTAAAAAGAACGAAAGACCTGACATATACTTAGACTGCTCACTCTAGACTGTCCTATAGCCCTTCAACAATAATGTCAAAGTTCTTCAGCTAAGTCTCTCCCTGTGCTACTTAAAGATAGAGCTACTTAAGAACGTTACCTGACCTCCTGACCACAAAGCTCTAAATGGTCAAGCACCATCTTATCTTGAAGAGCTCTTAGTGCCTATGTTCCATCAGAGCACTGCACTCCCAGATTCAGAGTTACTTGTGGTTCCTACAGTCTCTAAAGTAGAAGCCTTCAGCTATCAGGCTCCCTACTGTGGAATCAGCTTCGGTCTGGGTTCGGGAGGCAGACACCGTCAACACAAGTTTTCCTCCCCGCGTCACTAAAACCACCTCCTCCTTCCAGTAGTCCAAATCTCCTGTGCTAGCGGTGTACTATCCACCTCCTGACGGCAGCTACAGTTAGCAGCAGTTAGCCCGAGCACTAACCACTTTAACAAAAGTAAGCTCTGTGTCCATCAGGAAACTCCGTAAATCACAGAGAGTCAAGGCAGACAGTTGGAGGACATCAGAAAGGGGAACCAGAACATTTTTCCATGAAATACAATCCAGTTTCACCCAAATCCATAGTGGTGTCGTAAGTACATGATGCCTTATATACATGCATAAAGCACTTCTCCTTGGAGATTGCACCTGCTCCCCAAAGTTACATAACCAAGAACAAGCATTCGACCAGAGTGGAATGACGAGGCAAGTCATAATGATCAAATGTTTTTGAAGCAGTTATTTTAGAGTAAATAGTTACAAATGTTGCATAATGTGGCCTCCATTGGCCGCCATAGTCTGAATGCTTTTTCGTAGCCCCCTTCCAGTCAATAATGCTACCACTGTATGTGTCCTCCAGCAGAGCACATCCTGCTTCATCATTTCCCTCCACAATGGATATTCACACCTTTTGTGTATTTATCTTTCATTATTTACACTGTAGCTTGCTTTATTACTGTAGAGGGGCAGATTACAATGGAGTGATCTATTTCTTTCTGAGGCCATGATTTTGTGGCCACCTACAATGTGCTAAACCCATTGGGACCTGCAAGGATTGCCACAGGATCAGTTTTGTTTGCAGAGCAATATCCTGTATCTCCTCACTTTTTATCAGTAATAGATTTCTGTTCATCCAGCGGCTGCATATACTAAAGAATGGCATTGGCAGATAGCCTAGGAATGGTCATATCGCACACTTGCACATGTGAAAACAGATTTGAAAGACCATACACATTCATGTACATACACAAACACAACAGCTTCTTAAGTGCACAGATATGTATAGCCTGACTGATTGCATTTATGTAGCTTTGTGAGCCAAACTGTTGTATGTGCAAATACTTATGGTCGGATACATGTGAGTGAATGTGTGAAAGAGCGAGGAAAAGTGACAGCTCGAGAGATAGACTATTGATAAGAATCATTCCTGGGCAGAGCAGTACGGAGTTGTCAGATCTCATATAAATAATCCATTACTTTCCAAATGTTTAGACACGGAGGAAGGCTTGTATTTTAGGAATCAAAGGTATCTGGTTTAGACATGGGATTTTATAATAGTATAAATAATTACGACCCTTAGGGTTCTTAATAGCTCTTACAGATCATTACTGCATATATTGTAGTAGGGATTAGTTTATGTTGGAATCCATGCTGCCACTGCTTGTGCTATGAAAGCTCTACTTGGATAAGGAAATAATTGTTTATTTGAACATTAATGTAATAATGTAATACCTAAATATATACTTATACGGAATGATGATAACAATGGGGGTGGCAGTGACAGTAGCACAGTCTGTAGAACATATGAACATGCTCCGGCCACATGTTATTGTACCTTGAGCAAGACACCGAACCCTAAGTTGCTCCCTGGACGCTCTATGTAGCGTCCATTGCTTCTAATGTTAGGAGGGTTTAAATGCGTAATTGAATTTCACTACATTGTACTGCTGATTTCAATGATACCCACACAGACTCATGTCATACAGTTCATTAGCTGTCATTAAAGGCTTAAGCATAGGGAGCGTTTCAAACCATCACCGATTAAAAAGGAACTCCCTGCTGAGTTCATAAAGAACCCATCCAGTGATACTAATGCTATTGAAGAGGCATTACTGCAGAAACAGAAAAGCTACTGTACTTCACAACAAGGACGAGAAGCAAATGCTATAAATGCAAAGGTTTCTTTCATCTTAAGGTGTTGGGATGGTACAGCCTTTTTGTGCGCCTTTCCCAAAACCGTTAAAATACGTACTTTTCACCAGACTTGATAGGACTGTGATTTTTGAGTATGTTAAGCCCCTCAAAAAGGCGATTCATTTGCCGGAAAGAAAGAAAGAAGAATTCCTTCAGTTTCTATAGGGCCTTTGCCACTGTCAGCGCTCGGGCCATAATAACTCAACTGGTGCTAACTGAGTTGCAGTTTCCAACTGGGCTCTAAAAAGGATCTAATGACTTGATTAGGACTCTCAACTTGGCAGTTTAAATTGATTTAAAAGGTATGGTCCAGTCAAACAAACCTGTCCTTCTCATTGAGGATTTCTAAGTTCCTGGCGCCATTAAGCTTTCCCAAGCTTCATTTCTTTGGGAAAAGGGTTCTGGTCAGGGTGAGCTGAGGTTCAGCTCGGAGAATAATACCCGATAATTAATTCTTTCAAGGAGCCAAATGGACAGAACCGCCATAAGTTCTCTTTAATAATCTAAGACAACAGCTGAAGCCGAGATGTCTATTCTAGCCAGCTGGCTGCATGTGCCGCATTTCAGACAGGGCAACTTAAAATCCTGTGACCTGCGGGAGGCTGCGCAGCTGGAGAAAGGACGCAGAAGACAGGGAGAGAAAAAGTAATGAGAGAGACAGCAAGAATGCCATTCGTTTTACAAATGGGATTTTTCAGGCCGACTTCAGGTATTTGTGTTTGGACAAATGTGTTTGCAGTGGCTATGACAATGGTTTTTAAGGTTAGGCACACAGAGGGAAGTTTTCAAGACAATGACTGATGACTATGGTAACATAAACACTTTGTAATATGCGTGTCAGGTGATATTTTCTATTCTGCAAGGTCATGAGGACCACCTGAATGCACTTAACAATTGAGTGCCAGGCTATGGCTTGTTGGATACTTAGGAACACTGGATATTTCGCTGTGTCCTCCAAATGTGAGGGAAAAGATGGCTGCAAATTATTTTGCCTTATTTATCAGAACGTCTGAATTGGGGCAGGTATCTTGTCATTCCGAGATTTTGGAGTCATGAGAATTGGATAAAATTTTAATGTGTGCTGTCGTTCAGGATAACCCTTGTCCTAAAAACAACACAATTGTGTTGGACTACATTGAAAATAATGGATGCAAGTGTTTTTTGACAAGTGTTTGCTACTAATCCTTTAGTGTCTCATAGAAGCGTTTGAACTGAGTTAACAATAGCAGTACGTCGTCAAAGGTGCAGTTAGCAATGCTGCAAGGAGATTGTTGCTATTTGAATTCAGCAGCCAAACAAATACACCCGCCCTTCAGAATCTCCTCCCCCAAGATTCATGGATGTGCATAGCCTAGCGGCCACTTCTGTTGTGCCTCTGCTGACTAAATGAAATATGGCGAATCAGTTAATTCACGTTATGTTGGATTAACAAACTGTTGCTACTGCTGAAAGCCTACCAGGAGCAGCCATCACAAACAATAGCAAATGGACGTGGTTAACTGACCATTAAAACAGTGAAACGGTAAAGCTAATGTTATTACTCACTTTTCCATACCAGAGAAATTCTCATCAGTTTCATTCCTTTGAAATCACAAAGGTTTGTGAAGCGTTGAACGCCTCATGATATTAGCAAGGTTCCTTTTCCTCTTTTGCTGTTTTTTCTCGTTAACTCTCCTGGACAGCCAATGCTTACCCCCTCCCCACGCCCATATCACTTCCTCGCACACGCCACATGTTGTGGATTGGAATGAATAGTGGAATAGAATAGATAGAGTATGTTTTTGTGGCTCTTGCCACCTTTCTGTTTGTTTTGCATTTACAAAGACAGGGCTGTGTAGAAACACTGTACCTTTGAACACTGATCTGCCAGTACAATGAAAAAGCATCCAACTTGTGTTGGGAATATACAAGTTATCACACAAATTAAGATATGAGCTGTCTGACATAGCTAAAGAGAAGAACAAGAGGGACAGTTAGGAAATTACACAAGAGCCAGACACACAATAAAGAGTGAGAACGATCATGAAGACAGAAAGAGACATCCTCCTATTAGAGTTTTGTTCTCAGCTGAAAGTGGGTCCACAAGGGCCGGAGGTTAAAACTGTGACAACAGCACTCTGCTTGTTTCTGTAAGACCTGTTCTTCTTTAGCAGAAAAAAATATATATCTTGTGAAATTGATATCTGAGAGAGTGAGAGCCTAAGTCAAGACAGACAGGGTGCACAGCGACGGAAAGCGCGGGAGAGAATAAAAACAATATAGCACGAAGAGGAAGAGTGCAGACATTAGTAAAAAAATAGTTACTTTGCAAAATAATGAATGAATTATGCTTTTTCTTAACCCTCTGGGCCATCTGTTACATTCCCCCATTTTCCTCTGGAATTAAAGAAGTTTATATAACTTTTCCTTTCTTCAGGTGTAGGTCAAATAAGCCTGCTGAAGCAGCTTTGGACAACTAAAAATTAGCTTTTTGAAACTTTATATTATTGCAGAAAGTAATCTAAGCAGTAAAGAAAATAGCCCTTCGGTAGCGCACTTAAATTAAAGCTTATTTTATAGAATGCTCTTACCTCGAAATAATTAAACTGAAAGGTAGTCAGGGATCAAAACACGGCGCAGCAATATCACATAGACATTGATCAGATATAGAGAATATAGTTCATTAGAATTCAGCAGTTGGTATGATATAACATTGGCAGTATAGTACATTAAAATAGAAATAATATTTGTAGCAGTTCAGGGCGTAGCAGGGCATAGTAGGCATAATAGAAACATTGCTGAGCATAGCAGGGCCACGTGGCGGCTGCAACCATGATTTAAGTGCCACCCCAATCCAAGGAAAACTGCGAGCAAGAAACATAAGGAACACGGAAATAGCTCCCCATAGCTAAGATAGTAACGCAGCTTATTGGACATAAATGGAAAAAAAAACTGATGGAGAGAAGGAGCTCAGTGTGTCACAGAAAGTCCCCCGACATAACTAAGAGCTGGTCCAAACCGCCTAGCCAGCCCTACAGGTTTGGTAGAGACTCCAAAGACTTGCTGAGAAGATGAGGGCCGTGTCTGTAGCTATACACCCTCCCCCGTCGGTCTAGCGAATGCTGCACCTCCTCGCTCCCTAAATATAACTCTGTCAGAATATATAGAACAACTAACATCTGGTTGCGAGTTAACTATGACATTAATTGATTATGACAATAAAAATACTTTAATCTTTTGACAAGACTAGTAAAGACGTAAAAATACCCCAGAAATGCATGCCGTAAAGTATATTTAAAAAAAAAAAGTGTGATAAAGCAAATTCAGACTACACATGAAGTGCATATTATAGTAGATCTTCAAAAACATCATAAGCCAGATAATCCGTATGTAGCATATATTTTACCCACCTTCCCAGTAAATTATTAGAAGTGCATTCACAATTTATTTTAATGCAGTGTTCCATCTACTACTG
Source organism: Etheostoma spectabile (assembly GCF_008692095.1). NCBI lineage: Eukaryota > Metazoa > Chordata > Actinopteri > Perciformes > Percidae > Etheostoma > Etheostoma spectabile. The sequence goes on from NC_045752.1 coordinate 24,220,604, forward strand.
TGGTCAATATTGGAGTTCAGTGCATAAAACAGTTTGGCACAATTCTCAAGCTAACTGAAATATCAACTTCACCTTCACAGAACCTCATCCAGGCATAACCTTTCATTTTTATTCAGATTTCAGTGTTTTCACTCAGGTTTTTTTTATAACTATATAACACAAAGTACAGCGGAGGCTAATGGGAAGTCATTAGTTTGCAGGTATTTGTCATAAACCAATGAATTGGACAAATATTGGACTTTTCTTGTCTGCCAAGCATTTATATTATCAGTCTTCTGATGAAAAATGCAGTTGCATTTACAGTTCCTTCCTGCTTACAGATTACAACTGTGCAGGCATCAAGTCCAATTTCCATTTAGACAGTACTTTAGTTTATGACCAATACCTGCAAAACTAATAACATCGTTGTATTGTGTGCTTAGAATATATCAAACCTGCTAATAAATTTTAGTTAAGTTACTTGTAAAATAAATACTAATATTACTAGTTACTATCATACCTTTGGTAATTAGTTATATTATATTACTGTCTCTGAATTGTAATGCTTTACAATTCTTTTGTCTTACTTTTGTTACTTTTACCAAAATAACCGAGGAAGTTGGCTATGACTTGGCATTTAGGTTGTGAATTTTACTGCTGGATAAAGTTATAAAACAAATGTAAAATTCTGAATTATAGTGAAGCAGAAGAACTTTCCACTGCTGATAAATTGTAATGCCAATATTTACGTGTAGCTAGCCAAAAGCGTTAATTCCTACCTGTCAGTTGTTTGGACACACCCTCCCTGTTGGTACACAGGTTGTCCGTACCGCCTCTGGTTCTGGCTCTGACCACGTGAACAGCAATGACGGGAAAGCACCTCGCTTCAACGCAGGTAATAATTCCTGAAAATAATGGAGACTGTCCATCTTGCAAATGTAGAATCAGTCTTTGTAGTCATCTCAATCCTTGAACTCTAGCAACAGGAAATAACATGACCTCTTTACGTGAAGATTTCATGTATTATTGTAATTAAAAAAAATTGAAACAACAACCACTTCATTTTGAGTTAAAATGCGTAACTAAGTACTGTTTAACCCTATATGTTAAATACTAGAAAGGTTCAAACTCCATTGATGGATCAAGGAAATTTTGAACCACTCTAATGTATTTTTCTTTGATCGACTCGAGAACACCAACCATAATACTGTTATGCTAAAGCTTTGGGTTGTGGGCCACAGCATGCTTCTATTGGTCCATTTGCTATCAGTTGCTACAATGGGATTTAATGCTGGTTGGTTTTCATTGCTGATATTTCAGATTGCATTTTAATTGATTTGGCTTTGTCTCAATGTCAGGAAACCTGACAGGTAGCAACATCAGTCCTCAACAGAAGGAAAAATGTAAAATTATACCTGCGGATACAGACAATTGAATTAGCAGGAGGAAGGTGAAAGTTTTAAAAATATGCATCTGGAATGTAAATGATTGTGGCAGTCTTTCCTGCTAGTTAGCCTTTGAACAATGTGAGTGGTGAGTGGATGACATTCACACCTCAGGTAATCTACTGGCTCCCTCATTACCATTGCAATGTGCTGTTATAGCTCCACACAAAATTCTTGAATAAAACTCACAAACGAGTGAAAACACGCGTGTGTGTGCACGCACGCGCGCACACACACACACACACACACACACCACACACACACCACACACACTTGCGGCTACTGTAATTTAACGAAATGTAGCATTCATGGTGCCGCCAAAGCTAAACCTTCCTCCAATTAATTAACAACTTTTAATTAAAGTGATAAACATTTAAATTGCTTCTGGGAGTTTTGTATTTTATTTTACTATGCCCTCTGCGTCTCCCTCTCCCATCTCTCCTTACTCACCACTTACTCGTTTCCTCTTCCAATCTTTCATCTGTCTCTCTCTGCTTGTGCCTATCTTCCCATCTTCGTCTTCCAAAGTCAAGGAACACTTAAATACGTTTGAAGCATACCCTATAAAAGACAACTTTTAAGTGATGCATATCACAATACTTAATGATTATCGTGCATGCCTGTTAAGCTGAAATCTATAATGTTTTTTTTAAATAACATAATATGTCCCTCATGTATAATGGTTGGACCTGCACCATATCTCTCAGAAAAGTTGATCAGGTCTCAAGACACAGTGAATTTTTTTGGGCATTGTCACCCAGAAACTGTTTGTTTCTTGTTTCTCTGGTGAGCTTAACCTTTGCTTCACCATTAGTATCTCTCAGTTTTAGGTTCTCATCAACAGACTGCAGGCAGAGGCTCTTCAGGTCACTTTTCAGTCCATGACACAAGCGGGCTTGCCAGTTCCCCTTCGAGGGGAACTCAAACTGCGTCGGTTGCGACATATGGGAACGCCTTTAGGCATGCAGGGCTTAATGCGAATGAAAATACTCCAATCCATTGGTCCTAGTGGAACGGTAGCATGTGACGCATAACGTAGGGGCATATCTAGGCACGCCGGCACATAGCTCATAGCTTTTTTCTATTCAGCAGGCACGTTGGTTGATGTTGTGTTGAAAGTTCCAGGTTTCCTACTCACCTGAATTGCAGTCTGTCCGAGCAGTTAACCAGTTCCGGAGATGTGTGTCTCCCTGCCCGCGTTTCATCACGGTAGGAGACTTGCATGAGGTGTGTGTTGCTTGTCTGGGCCTGTCGCACGCCACGGCAGCTCTCGAGGGGGTTGTTTGTGTCCATTGCGTGGCCCTGCCTGTGCGGGCACTGCGGTCCCGCATGGCTCTCTTTTCCGCGGACGGCCGGATCCGCTCTACCCGTGGCTCGGGCCCCGCGGCTCGGTCATGTGGTTCGCGGCGTGATCTGCTGGAGGTTTCCGAGACGGCTGATGCCCCGTCTCGTCCTTCGTCTGCCGGTTCCAACTCCCCCAGTCCCCAATCGAGGGCCGGCTTCTCTGCTTCTTCTGTTCGGGGACGCTGTCTGACGCAGTGTTTGCACTCGTACTCGCACTCGATTATGATTGGCTGCTGGGAGTGGTGCCGCGGGCTGTGGCAAAACCCGGACTGGATTTGCCACGGACTGGATGATCGCTTCCTGCAGAGCTTCTCTGCACTCCCGTGCCAATCCTTGCCGTTTTTTCCGGGCTTGCACAATTAGTTGTGTCAGTCTTGGGTTGTGTCTTTCTCCGCCTGGCTTTCTACTCCCCAGCTGCTGGAGTATGGCAATGTGGCAGGGATCAGGGACTGCGGCTACAGGACGTTGCCTCGGGTTGAGTTTGCTCTGGGAGCCGGCCCTATGTGGCGATTTTGCAGGCCTACCAGGCGGACCTGCTACTGAAGATGACTGGGTCCCGCTCAGCTGAGGCAGCTGGAACATCTCGGCTCTCATCCGGCTCCACCGTTGTGCCAGACACGGTGTGTGGCTTCTCCTTGTCCCCATCGAGCGGCTTGGGCCGCGGGGCACCGCTCCGCGCTCCCCCTCCCATCTGGCAGGTCGACCTGTGGGCCGTCCTGTGACGAGGGGCAGGGCAGTGTTTCTATGTGTGTTTGGCCCATGGAGGCCGACTGTGGTTCCCTCCTTGGCGGCCGCTAGCGATGTTTGGCGGATCATTGGCGGGCTCTTCCTGGCGGCCCGCTAGGTTTTTGTCCCGCCGCCGTGGCGCTCGGAACGCGCTGGCCGCCGCCGGCCTTCTCCGCTCTGCTAGCCCCGAGGGTGGCAGTACGCCGGGTTTGGCTCCCGGACTGCGGATCATCGGCGGGTTCTTTCTGGCGGCCCCCTAGTGTTGTTGTCCCACCGCCGTGGCGCTCGGGACACACTGGCCGCCGCCGCCGCCTTCTCCGCTCTGCCAGCCCCGAGGGGTGACGGTAGGCCAGAGGTTTGGCTCCCGCGCTGCGGATTATTGGTGGGCTCTTCCTGGCGGCCCGCTAGCGTTGTTGTCCCGCCGCCGTGGCGCTCGGGACGTGCTGGCCACCGCCGGGCCTTCGCCGCTCTGTAGGCCGGAGGTTTGACTCCTGGACTGTGGATCATCAGCGGTTCTCCTGGCGGCCCGTTCTGGGGATTGCCTGTTCTGAACCGGTCTCTGAGGAGATACAGGTTTGTGATGCTCTCCGTCCCCGCCATCGTGTGTCACGTCCGGTCCATGGACTGGTTTGTCACCGTGGGTCTGACGGACGCATGCTTCCGCATCTCCATTCGTCCTTCCTGCAGGACGTTCCTGAGGTTCGCCTTTGGCGTACTGATATCAGGTTCTTCCCTTCGGCCTGGCACTCTCCCCTCGCACTTTCGCCAAGTGTATGGATGCGGCGCTGGCCCCTCTGCGGCTCCAGGGCATCCGGGTCCTCCATTACATTGACGACTGGCTTCTCCTGGCTCAGTCTCGGGAGTTGGCGGTTCGGCGTCGAGATGCCGTCCTTGCTCGTCTTTTTCGTTTGGGGCTGAGGCTCGACGAGGGAGGGGTATGCTTGCACCCGCCCAAAGGACTGTGTTCTTAGGGGTGGTGTGGGACTCGTTAACGATGCTGGCACTCTGTCTCCGGCTCGTGTTGAGTCCACTCTGGCCATGGTGAGGTGTTGAGGCTGGGCCGCGCCACCACAGTGAAACGCTTCCAAAGGGTGTTGGCTCATGTGGCTGCTTCCAGCGTGATACCTTCTGGTCTTCTGCACATAGGGGCCCTGATACAAACGAAAAAGACGAGCAAGGACGGCATCTCGACGCCGAACCGCCAACTCCCGAGACTGAGCCAGGAGAAGCCAGTCGTCAATGTAATGGAGGACCCGGATGCCCTGGAGCCGCAGAGGGGCCAGCGCCGC
>NC_045752.1:24225396-24241930 GCF_008692095.1 Etheostoma spectabile
TTGGCGAAAGTGCGAGGGGAGAGTGCCAGGCCGAAGGGAAGAACCTGATATCAGTACGCCAAAGGCGAACCTCAGGAACGTCCTGCAGGAAGGACGAATGGAGATGCGGAAGCATGCGTCCGTCAGACCCACGGTGACAAACCAGTCCATGGACCGGACGTGACACACGATGGCGGGGACGGAGAGCATCACAAACCTGTATCTCCTCAGAGACCGGTTCAGAACAGGCAAATCCCCAGAAGCGGGCCGCCAGGCAGAACCCGCTGATGATCCACAGTCCAGGAGTCAAACCTCCGGCCTACAGAGGGCGAAGGCCGGCGGTGGCCAGCACGTCCGAGCGCCACGGCGCGGGACAACAACGCTAGCGGGCCGCCAGGAAGAGCCCACCAATAATCCGCAGACGCGGGAGCCAAACCTTGGCCACCGTCACCCTCGGGGCTGGCAGAGCGGAGAAGGCGCGCGGCGGCCAGTGTGTCCCGAGCGCCCCGGGGTGGGACAACAACACTAGGGGGCCGCCAGAAGAAACCCGCCGATGATCCGCAGTCCGGGAGCCAAACCTCCGGCGTACTGCCACCCTCGGGGCTAGCAGAGCGGAAGAGGCCCGGCGGCGCCAGCGCGTCCCGAGCGCACGGCGGGGGACAACAACCTAGCGGGCCGCCAGGAAGGGCCGCCAATGATCCGCCAACACGCTAGCGGCCGCCAAGGAGGGAACCACAGTGCCCTCCATGGGCCAAACACACAGTCAGAACCACTTTGCCCTGCCCCTCCGTCACAGGATACGGCCCACAGGTCTGACCTGCCAGGATGGGGAGGGGAGCGCGGGAGCGGTGCCCCGCGGCCCAAGCCGCTCGATGGGGACAAGGAGAAGCCACACACCGTGTCTGGCACAACCGGTGGGAGCCGGATGAGAGCCGAGATGTTCCAGCTGCCTCAGCTGAGCGGGACCCAGTCATCTTCAGTAGCAGGTCCGCCTGGTAGGCCTGCAAAATCGCCACATAGGGCCGGCTCCCAGAGCAAACTCAACCCGAGGCAACGTCCTGTAGCCGCAGTCCCTGATCCCTGCCACATTGCCATACTCCAGGAGCTGGGGAGTAGAAAGCCAGGCGGAGAAAGACACAACCCAAGACTGACACAACTAATTGTGCAAGCCCGGAAAAAACGGCAAGGATTGGCACGGGAGTGCAGAGAAGCTCGCAGGAAGCGATCATCCAGTCCGTGGCAAATCCAGTCCGGGTTTTGCCACAGCCCGCGGCACCACTCCCAGCAGCCAATAATATCGAGTGAGGTACGAGTGCAAACACTGGTCAGACAGCGTCCCCGAACAGAAGAAGCAGAGAAGCCGGCCCTCGATTGGGGACTGGGGGAGTTGGAACCGGCAGACGAAGGACGAGACGGGGCATCAGCCGTCTCGGAACCTCCAGCAGATCACGCCGCGAACCAAATGACCGAGCCGCGGGGCCCGACACGGGGAGAGCGGATCCGGCCGTCCGCGGAAAAGAGAGCCATGCGGGACCGCAGTGCCGCACAGGCAGGGCCACAGCAATGGACAAACAAACCCTCGAGAGCTGCCGTGGCGTGCGACAGGCCCAGACAAGCAACACACACCTCATGCAAGTCTCCTACCGTGATGAAACGGGGCAGGAGGACACACATCTCCGGAACTGGTTAACTGCTCGGACAGACTGCAACTTCCAGGTGAGTAGGATAACCTGGAATCTTTCAACACAACATCAACCAACGGGCTGCTGAATAGAAAAAAGCTAATGAGCTATGTGCCGCGGTGCCTAGATATGCCCTACGGTTATGCCGTCACATGCTACCGTTCTCTAGGACCAATAGGATGGAGTAGTTTTCATTCGCATTAAGCCTGTCATGTAAAGGCGTTCCCATAGTGTCGCAACCGACGCAGTTTGAGTTCCCCTCGAAGGGGAACTGGCAAGCCAGCTTGTCATGGACTGAAAAGTGACCGAAGAGCCTCTGCCTGCAGTCTGTGATGAGAACCTAAAACTGAGAGATAACTAATGGTGAAGCAAATGGTAAGCTACACCAGTAAGAACAGAAAACACAACAGTTTTCCTGGGTGACAATGCCCAAAAAAATTTCACTGTGTCTTGATGACCTGATCAACTTTTCTGAATAGTAGAATATGGTGCAGGTCCAACCATTATACACTGAGGGACATATTAATGATATATTATTAAAAAAACATTATAGATTTCAGCTTCAACAGGCATGCACGATAATCATTAAGTATTTGTATATGCATCACTTAAAAAGTTGTCTTTTCTTATAGGGTACTTCACACGTATTTAAGGTTCCTGACTTTGGAAGCTGAAGATGGGAAGATAGGCACAAGCAGAGAGAGACAGATGAAAGAGATTGGAAGAGAAAACGAGTAAGTGGTGAGTAAGGAGAGATGGGAGAGGGAGACGGCAGAGGGCATAGTAAAATACAATACAAATCTCCCAGAAGCAATTTAAATGTTTACACTTTAATTAAAATTGTTTTTAATTAATTGGAGGAAGGTTTAGCTTTGGCTTGGCCACCATGAATGCTTACATTTCGTATAATTACAGTAGCCGCAAGTGGTGTTGTGGGTGGTGGTGTGTGTGTTGTGGTGTGTGTGTGTGCGCGCGTGCGTGCACACACACGCTGTTTTCCATGTTTGTGAGTTATATCAAGAATTGTTGTTGAGCTATAACAGCACATTGCAATGGTAATGGGGAGCCAGTCATGATTACCTGAGGCTGTGAATGTCATCCACTCACCAATCATTTGTCAAAGGCTAACTAGCAGGAAAGACTGCACAATCATTTACTCCAGATGCATATTTTTAACAATCACCTTCTCCGCTATACTCATATTGTCTGTATCCTGCAGGTAAATATTTACATTTTTCCTTCTGTTGAGAACTGATGTTGCTACCTGTCAGGTTTCTGACATTGAGACAAAGCCAAATCAATTTAAAATGCAATCTGAAATATCAGCAATGAAAACCACCAGCATTAAATCCCATTGTAGCAACTGATAGCAAATGGACCAATAGAAGCATGCTGGGCCCACAACCCAAGCTTTAGCATAACAGTATTCTCATGGTTGGTGTTCTCGAGTCGATCTAAAGAAAAATAATAGAGTGAGTTCAAACATTTCCCTGATCCATCAATGGAGTTTGAACCTTTCTAGTATTAACATATAGGGTTAAACAGTACTTAGTTACGCATTTTAACTCAAAATGAAGTGGTTGTTGTTTAATTTTTTTTTAATTCACCAATACCATGAAATCTTCACGTAAAAGAGTCATGTATTCCTGTTGCTAGAGTTCAAGGATTGAGATGACTACAAAGACGATTCTACATTTGCAAGATGGACAGTCTCCCATTATTTTCAGGAATTATTACCCTGCGTTGAAGCGAGGTGCTTTCCCGTCATTGTGTTCACGTGTCAGAGCCAGAACCAGAGGCGGTACGGACACATCTGGGTACCAACAGGGAGCGGTGTGGCCAAACAAACTGACAGGTTAGGAATTAACGCTTTTGGCTAGCTACACGTAATATTGGCATTACAATTTATCAGCAGTGGAAAGTTACTTCTGTCCACTATAATTCAGAAATTTACATTTGTTTTATAACTTATCCAGCAGTAAAATTCACAACCTAAATGCCAAGTCATAGCCAACTTCTCGGTTTTATTTGGTTAAAGTAACTCAAAAGTAAGACCAAAGAATTGGAAGCATTACAATTCAGAGACAGTATATAATAAACTAATTACTCAAAGGTATGATAGTAACTAGTAATATATGTATTATTTTACAAGAAAATTAACTAAACTTATATTAGCAGGTTGATATTTATTTCTAAGCACACAATACAACTGATGTTATTAGTTTTGCAGGTATTGGTCATAAAATAAAGTACTGTCTAAATGGAAATTTGGACTTGATGCTGCACAGTTGTAACTGTAAGCAGGAAGGAACTGTAAATTGCAACTGCATTTTTCATCAGAATGACTGATATATAAATGCTTGGCAGACAAGAAAAAAGTCCAATATTTGTCCAATTCATTTGGTTTAGACCCAATACCTGCCAAACTAATGACTTTCCCATTAGCCTCCGCGTACTTGTGTTATATAGTTATATAAAAAACCTGAGTGAAAACACTGAAAATCTGAATAAAAATGAAAGGTTATGCCTGGATGAGGTGTTCTGTGAAGGTGAAGTTGATATTTCAGTTAGCTTGAGAATTAGTGCCACCAACGTTTTTTATGCACTGAACTCCAAATATTGACCTTACAGTAGTGATGGAACACTGCATTAAAATAAATTGTGAATGCACTTCTAATAATTCTGGGAAGGTGGTTAAAATATATGCTAAATACGGATAGTTATCTGGCTTATGATGTTTTTGAAGATCTACTAAAATATTGCACTTAGTGTCGTCGAATTTTGCTTTACTCACTTTTTTTTTTAAATATACTTTACGGCATGCATTTCTGGGGTATTTTTACGTCTTTTTACTAGTCTTGTCAAACGATTAAAGTATTTAATTGTCATTAATCACATAATGTCATAGTAACTCGCAACCAGATGTTTAGTTGTTCTATATATGTCTGACAGAGCTTAATTTAGGGAGCGAGGAGGTGCAGCATTCGCTAGACCGAGGGGGAGGGTGTATAGCTACAGACACGGCCCTCATCTTCTCAGCATAGTCTGGAGTCATCTACCAACCCTGTAGGGCGGCTTAGGATCGGTTTGGACCAGCTCTTAGTTATGTCGGGGGGACTTCTGTGACACACTGAGCTCCTCTCTTTCCATCAGTTTTTTTTTCCATTTATGTCCCAATAAGTGTGTTACTATCTTAGCTATGGGGAGCTTATTCTCCGTGTTCCTTATGTTTTCGCCTCGCAGTTTTCTTGGATTGGGGTGGCACTTTCATGGTTGGAGCCGCCACCGTGGCCCTGCTATGCTCAGCAATGTTCTATTATGCCCTACTATGCCCTGCTACGCCCGAACTGCTACAACTATATCTATTTTTAATGTTACATATATGCCAAGTTAATCATACCAACTGCTGTAATTCTAATGAATCATATTCTCTATATCTGTATCAATGTCTATGTGATTGCTGCGCCGTTGTTGATCCCTGACTACCTTCAGTTTAATTATTTGCAGGTAATGAGGATCTATAAAATATAAGCTTTAATTAAAGTGCGCTACCGAAGGGCTATTTTCTTTACTGCTTATGATACTTTCTGCAATAATATAAAGTTTCAAAAAGACATTTTTAGTTGTCCAAAGCTGCTTCAGCAGGCTTATTGACCTACACCTGAAAGAAGGAAAAGTTATATAAACTTACTTAAATTCCAGAGAGAAAAAATGGGGGAATGTAACAGATGGCCCAGAGGGTTAAGAAAAAGCATAATTCATTCAATTTATTTTGCAAACTGTAACTATTTATTACATAATGTCTGCACTCTTCCTCTCCGTGCTATATTGTTTTTATTCTCTCCAGCGCTTTCCGTCGCTGTGTACCCTTTCTGTCTGTTGACTCTATGGCTCTCACTTTCTCCTCAGATATCAATTTACACAGATATATATTTTTTTCTGCTAAAAAAGAAGAACAGGTCTTACAGAAACAAGCAGAGTTTGGGTCACAGTTTTAACCTCCGGCCCTTTGTGACCCACTTTCAGCTGAGAACAAAACCTAATAGGAGGATGTCTCTTCTGTCTTCATGATCTGTCCACTTTATTGTGTTGTCTGGCCTTTGTGTAATTTCCTAACTGCCCTCTTGTTCTTCTCTTTAGCATGTTCAGACAGCTAATCTTAACTTTGTGTGATAACTTGTATTATTCCAACACAAGTTGGATGCTTTTTCATTGTACTGGCAGATCAGGTGTTCAAAAGGTACAGTGTTTCTACACAGCCCTGTCTTTGTAAATGCAAACAAAACAGAAAGGTGGCAAGAGCCACAAAACACTACTCTATTCTATCTATTCCACTATTCTATCAATCCACAACATGTGGCGTGTGCGAGGAAGTGTATGGGCGTGGGGAGGGGGTAAGCATTGGCTGTCCAGGAGTTAACGAGAAAAAACAGCAAAAGAGGAAAAGGAACCTTGCTAATATCATTGAGGCGTTTCAACGCTTCACAAACCTTTGTGATTTCAAAGGAATGAAAACTGATGAGAATTCTATTGTATGGAAAAGTGAGTAATAACATTAGCTTTACCGTTTACTGTTTTCAATAGGTCAGTTTAACCACGTCCATTTGCATTGTTTGTGATGGCTGCTCCTGGTAGGCTTTCCAGCAGTAGGAACAGTTGTAACCACAACATAACGTGAATTAACTGATCTGCCATATTCATTTAGTCAGCAGAGGCACTAACAGAAGTGGCCGCTATGGCTATGCCATCCATGAATCTTGGGGGAGGAGATTTGAAGGGGGGGCTTGTATTTGTTTGGCTGCTGAATTCATAGCAACAATCTCCTTGCAGCATTGCTAAATGCACCTTTGACGACGTACTGCTATTGTTACTCAGTTCAAACCGCTTTCTAATGGACACTAAAGGATTAGTAGCAAACCTTGTCAAAAACACTTGCATCCATTATTTTCAATGTAGTCCAACACAATGTGTTTGTTTTTGGACAAATGGGTTATCCTGAACTGACAGCACACATTAAAATTTTATCCAATCTCATGACTCCAAAATCTCGGAATGACAAGATACCTGCCCCAATTCAGACGTTCCTGATAAATAAGGCAAAATAATTTGCAGCCATCTTTTCCCTCACATTTGGAGGACACAGCTGAAATATCCAGTGTTCCTAAGTATCCAACAAGCCATAGCCTGCACTCAATTGTTAAGTGCATTCAGGTGGTCCTCATGACCTGCAGAATAGAAAATATCACCTGACCACGTCATATTACAAAGTGTTTTGTTACCATAGTCACAGTCATTGTCTTGAAAACCTTCCCTTGTGTGCCATAACCTTAACAACCATTGTCATAGCCACTGCAAACACATTTGTCCAAACACAATACCTGAAGTCGGCCTGAAAAATCCCATTTGTAAAACGAATGGCATTTTCTTGCTGTCTCTCTCATTATCTTTTTCTCTTCCCTGTCTTCCTGCGTCTCTTTCTCCAGCTGCGCAGCCTCCCGCAGGTCACAGGATTTTAAAGTTGCCTGTCTGAACTGCGGCACATGCAGCCAGCTGGCAGAATAAGACATCTCGGCTTCAGCTGTTGTCTTAGATTATAAAGAGAACTTATGGCCCGGTCTGTCATTGGCTCCTTGAAAGAATTAATTATCGGGTATTATTCCCACCCGAGCTGACACCTCAGCTCACCCTGACCAGAACCCTTTTCCCAAAGAAATGAAGCTTGGGAACAGCTTTAATGGCGCAGGAACTTAGAAATCCTCAAGAGAAGGACAGGTTGTTTTGATGGACCATACCTTTAAATCAATTTAAAAATGCCAAGTTGAGAGTCTAATCAAGTTCATTAGATCCTTTTTAGAGCCCAGTTGGAAACTGCCAACTCAGTTAGCACCAGTGTTGAGTTATTATGGCCCGACGCTGACAGTGGCAAAGGCCCTATAGAAACTGAAGGAATTCTTCTTTCTTTCTTTTCGGCAAATGAATCGCCTTTTTGAGGGGGTTAACATACTCAAAAATCACGTCCTTCAAGTCTGGTGAAAATGTACGTATTTTAACGGTTTTGGGAATAGGCGCACAAAAATGGCTGTACCATCCCAACACCTTAAGATGAAAAAACAACTTTGCATTTATAGCATTTGCTCTCGTCCTTGTTGTTGAAGTACAGTAGCTTTTTCGTTTCTGCAGTAATGCCTCTCAATAGCATTAGTATCACTGGATTGGGTTCTTATTGAACTCAGCAGGGAGTTCCTTTAATCGGTGATGGTTTGAACCGCTCCCTATGCTTAAGCCTTTTAATGACAGCTAATGAAATGTAGACATAGGTCTTGTGTGAGGTATCATTGAAATCAGCAGTACAATGTAGTGAAATTCAATTACTGCATTTAAACCATCTAAGCATTAGAAGCAATGGCAGCTACATGAGCGTCCAGGGAGCAACTTAGGGTTCGGTGTCTTGCTCAAGGATACAATAACATGTGGCCGGAGCATGCATATGTTCACAGACTGTGCTACTGTCAATGCCACCCCATTTGTATCATTTCATTCAGTATAAGTATATATTTAGGTATACATTATTACATTAATGTTCAAAATAACAATTATTTCCTTATCCAAGTAGAGCTTTCATAGCCACAAGCATGTGGCAGCATGGATTCCAACATAAAAATCCCTACACAATATATGCAGTAATGATCTGTAAGAGCTATTAAGAAAGCCCTAAGGGTGTAATTCATATACTATTATTAAATCCCATGTCTAAACCAGATACCCTTTGATTCTAAAATACAAGCCTTCCTCGTGTCTAAACCATTTGGAAAAGTAATGAGCTTATATATATGAAGATCTGACAACTCCTATGCTCTGCCAGGAATGATTCTTATCAATAGTCTTACTCTCGAGCTGTACTTTTCCGCTCTTTCACACATTCACTAATGTACTCGACCATACTGTATTTGCACATACAACAGTTTGGCTCACAAAGCTACATAAATGCAATCAGTCAGGCTATACATATCTGTGCACTTAAAGAAGCGTTGGGTTTGTGTTGTACATGAATGTGTATGTCTTCAAATCTGTTTTCACATGTGCAAGTGTGCTGATATGACCATTCCTAATGGCTATCTGCCAATGCCATTCTTTAGATATAGCAGCAGCTGGATGAACAGAAATCATTACTGATAAAAAGTGAGGAGATAAGGATTTGCTCTGCTAAACAAAACGATTCCTGTGGCAATCCTTGCAGGTCCCAATGGGTTTAGCACATGGAGGTGGCCACAAAATCAGGCCTCAGAAAGAAATAGATCACTCCATTTTAATCTGCCCCTCTACAGTAATAAAGCAAGCTACAGTGTAAATAATGAAAGTAAATACACAAAAGGTGTGATATCCATTGCTGGAGGGAAATGATGAAGCAGGATGTGCTCCTGCTGGAGGACACATACAGTGGTAGCCATTATTGAACTGGAAGGGTCTACGAAAACGCATTCAGACTATGGCGGCCAATGGGCCACATTATGCAACATTGTAACTATTTTACTCTAAATAACTGCTTCAAAATCATTTGATCATTATGACTTGCCTCTGTCATTCCCACTCTGCGTCCTGAATGCGTTCTTGCGTTATGTAACTTTGGGGAGCAGGTGCAATCTCCAAGGAGAAGTGCTGAATGCATGTATATAAGATCATGTACTTTACGACACCACTATGGATTGGGTGAAACTGGATTGTATTTCATGGAGAAAATGTTCTGGTTCCCCCTTTCTGAGTCCTCCAACTGCTCTGCCTGACTTCTGTGATTTACGGAGTTTCCTGATGGCACAGAGCTTATATTTTGTTAAAGTGGTTAGTGCTCGGGCTAACTGCTGCTAACTGTAGCTGCCGTCAGGAGTGTGGATAGTTACACCGCTAGCAAGGAGATTTGGACTACTGGAAGAGGGAGGTGGTTTTCTAGCTGACGCGGGGAGGAAAACTTGTGTTGACGGTGTCTGCCTCCCGAACCCAGACCGGAAGCTGATTCCACAGTAGAGGAGCTGATAGCTGAAGGCTTCTACTTTTAGAGACTGTAGGAACCACAAGTAACTCTGAATTCTGGGAGTGCAGTGCTCTGATGGAACATAGGACTAAGAGCTTTCAAGATAAGAGGTGCTTGACCATTTAGAGCTTTGTAGGTCAGGAGGTAGGTAACGCTTCTTTAAGTACGCTCTATCTTTAAGTAGCCACAGGTAGATGACTTAGCTGAAGAGACCTTTGACATTAATTGTTGAAGGGCTATAGGACAGTCTAGAGTGAGCAGTCTAAGTATATGTCAGGTCTTTTCGTTCTTTTTAGCTACTGCGTTTGAAGGTGAAACCGTTGGTATTTTAGGGCAAAAGGTGATGAATTTTATCTCTAATTGTTATATTTTATCATTAAGAAGCCATAAAGTTGGCACTACTCAGAGCTATAGGAATAGATGGCTCAATAGAGCTGTGACTATCTGTTAGCCTGGCTACAGTGCTGAAAAGAAACCTTGGGTCGCTTATTTTCTTCTATTAGTGATGATTAATAGTCGGAATGGCATTTCTGAAGGGTCTTCCTATACATTTCACACTGTCTTTCAATCTAAACGAGATTCTTCTAGTTTGGTGGAATGCCATTTACTTTCAAGTTGCGCAAGATTTGTTTTAATTTGCGAGTTTGGAATTTGAGAGTTACACAAAGTGCTAGGTCATGATGGTCTCATGTGTCATCCCGTGTGCCTTGTTTGGTCCCCTCATGTTTTTTTCCCCCTCTTGTTATCTGTGAGCTGTGGGCATGGCTTAGCTGGCAGGGGCGCCAGTTGTAGCTCATTGCTCCCCCGCTCACCATTGCTGATACAAGGAATGGATTCAGCTCGAATTGTTTGTTGGACTTGGAAGATTCCTACCACGTGGTCATGTCACTGGGCACGCTCTGGAGACCGCACTACACCACCACTGGATCTCCTCGACGCACCCCCCTCCTGTTGTCACCTGCACAAATTGTATATAACAAATGTAATCGCTTTATGGTATATCCTTGTGTCATGCTTTGAGTACAACCTCATTGCCTTTCGTAACGCTATTTGCTTCATCGCTTCTTTTTGAGAGGAGCAACAGAGTCAAAGTCGTTTGTAGGCAGGTTGTAGCACCATTTACAAATTTATAAATTTGGAGGGACTAAAGTAACTAAAGGTCCTCTGTTGTATTAAGGAATGGAATTGAATCAAAGCTGTTGGAATATTTTCCTTAAACTTAGTATAGCGCTGTCAGATAGGTATCTAGTGTAGAAGCTATATACTTTAGTATAGTCGGGTAGTTAGAATTCAAAAGTTATTAGAGAATGGTCTGATAATAAAGGATTGGCAGAATACTATAAATCTTCAATTGTGAGCCATATGTCAGCACAAGGTCGAGGGTGTGGTTAAAACAGTGAGTGGCCATATGCCCATCTGACTGAAACCAATTGAATCTAGTAGTGAGTTGAAAGCAATACTAAGGCTATTGTTGGCAACGTCCACATGGATTTAAAATACCTACAATAAGACTTGTGTGATTTAAGGACTACACCTGATAAAACTAAGAACTCAGATAAAATTAAGAATAGGTCTTGGAGCTCAGTAAATAACAACAAATAGATTGTCTGTAATGTTTTCCATGATGGATGTTGAAGATTTAGAACAAGACCTTCAAATGAGTTATGATTTAGTTGGTTTAGGATTATTAACAAGCTTGAAACAAAGATGGCTGTAACTCCCCCCCCATCTAATTTTCTATTCTGTTTTATCATTGCAGTGGTAGTATTCTTCAATTAGGTTCTTAGCACCTCTTTTTTTACTTTGATTTAACCAATCTGAGTCGGGGGACAGACACCGTGGTTAAAGACTATGATGGGCGACTGACCCAGTGGAAGCAGAGAGTGCATGCACTGTATCTCTGATTACTAATATCAGACTTGGTTGTCATGGTTTATGACCGATAATGACTTGGTCAGATTTTTTGACATGAAAGTGGGATGAATGCCGTCTCTCCTAATTAGACCAGGCTTTCCCCAGAACGCCCTCAGTTGTCTACGTAGGCCACATTATTAGCTGGGCACCACCCTGACAACCAGCGGGTGGAAGGGTGCATGGGCTGAACAGTTATTGCTGATCAGGTTTGCCAGGGGTCCAAAGAAAACTGAGTTCGACATGTCTTTGCATATGCACAAAGTGACTCAACATTAATTTTAGGGATCCCAATTGCGTAATCTGTATCATTACCACCTACATGAAGTATGGTCTTACTGTATTTGTGGTTATCTTTAACCAGCAGCTTTAGATGGGATTCTATATGCCGCTTTGGCCCCAGAGACGCACACAACCCCAGACACTGAAGCCGCCAACTTCATGTTCGCAGTATAGAGCTCCAAAACCAGAGTTGGGTTCTCAGCCGGTGTTAACTGGGTGGGGGGACAACTGTTAGAAAGGCGAAGGTGTTGGAGGCCAGCATAGGCCTCGTTGGAGCAGCTGCTGTTGTGTGCGCGCCGGTTTGAAGCTAGCGCTATGCTTTTTTCAGACAGTCACTCACCACTCGGGGCCAGCCGGGGACTGCTAACAGAAGCTGCAGTGTTGGCCCGACACACCTATGGGTCGGTTGCTAGCTACAGAAGCATAGATTTTGATTCCATGGTGTGGAGCCGTGCCTAAATTCACTAAGCCTCGCCTGGAGTAGCTAACAGCGTTTTAGCAATTGAGATCAACGAGGGAGCCGCTGTAGGATAATTAAGTAAGTGCTAAAAGTGCTTGAGTATAACTAGTGTTTAAATACATCAGGCACTTAGGCACCAGATTTAAGCAACAAAGCAATGTTGAGTAAGTTTTTGCTGCAGCAGAAAAGTAGCGTCCGTGAATAAACAAACGCTTATGCCCTGTTGATGCGGGCTCAAGCAGGGCAAGTGTAGTTATGCACAACACTTATCTCCAATTCCAGGCACTTAGCCACTAGATTAAACAATAAAGCAGAGTTCAGTAAGTTTCAGCTGGAGCAGAAAAATAGAGTCTGTGAGATTGGAGCACCGGAAATGAGACAACACGCTTACTAAACATCAGCACGTCATTCCCTGAACCTATGCCCACAGCTAGTGATGGCCAAATGAAGCTTTGTGAACCAGGTGTTTGTTTTTCTGAGCCACTAGATGGCTCTGGTTTTAAGAGAAGGCCTAAGACATTGCAATCTGTTTATTCTCAACCAAGTGTGAATAGAGAGGGCCATCTGTGGGCTCTGAAAATAAAGACACTGGTTCACAAAGCCATTTGGCCATCACTTTTTTTCTCACAATTATATGCATTTAAAACCACACTGTACCACCGGATACATTTGTACAGATTGGGGAACATACAGGAGACTTTTACGACAGAAATACTCAACACACTAAGCGAGCTTTGCCTGCTACGAAGACCAGCACTCAGCCTGGTGTTGCACGATGCTGCTAGCGGTAAGGGGACATCGACGCAGGGTGCGCTAAAGCGGAAACACCGACGGGACAGGAGTTATAGCTAGACGGCCACCCGTCCGATCCATCCTCCAGCAAGTGTCCGATCCTAGACAAAAACTGGACTACATCAATTCAACAAAACTCTCAACGCGGTTCAGAGACTGCAATGTTTTGTTTTTGTGGAAACATGGCTGAACAACAGTATACCGGACTATCTAGCTACCAGGCCCTATAGCCTTTTGAGCAGATGCTGCTGGGGGGTACGTTTGTAGAGGTGGGCTGTGTTAACACGGACAAGGACTGGTGCAGACATGGGGTGCTTTTGTCCAACAATTGCTAACCGCTGGTGAAGTTTGGGACGGTTAAATGCGACCATCTACATTCCACTCAAATTCGCAGCTGTGTTTATACTCTGTGTGTGATCACTCCAAGCGCTAATGCGACTATTGCGTTAGCTGAACTTACTGAGCATTAAGGTTAATGTGTGTGCACTAAATGTAGCAAGTTTTCGTATGTTGTTTTTATGTGTTGTTTATTATTTTAAATGTGTAACACCACTTGATCCACGGTGAACGTTTGTGGAAATGGTTGGAAGGAATAAAACCATAGAGTTGAGTGCCCCACTGTCTCTATGTCAGTAAATGGTTGGCGTTTCTTGGGAGTGGACTCTTTGAGCAACTAAGCAAGTGCATTCTGGGATTTAGTGTCTTTCATCCACATGAGCCAAAAACATTTTTATGGTTTTTCTCGGCCTAGAATAGCACTGCATTGTCTGCATCAAGGAGTAACCCTCTATATGGGCACCTGCTCTACCAACTGAGCATCTTGGGTGTTAATATCAACTGCCACAGCCCCTCAAAGGACCGTCTAGCGGGACTGTACCCGGCTAAAGTCACCTGTGGTGGCGAACAAAATAAAAAACTGCCGCTCATAGGACTGAGCTCTGTAACCGGGTTGTAGATGTGTTTGGTGGCTAAACACAAATACCAACTGCCCATAAAAACGAATTACTATTACATCTGACATTTATATCTATAGATATAAATAATGGACTATTTAGGTTTTGTATGCTATGGTTTGTCCATATAGCGATATTATAGTATATAATATATAATATATAATATTTATATATATATAAAATATAGTAATTACAGTATTTCCAGTAATTTAATCATAACAAATGCAACTGTCAAGGCTAAATATAAAAAGGATGCATGGTTCTTGCTGGGCTGCCAGCAAAGCAGGGACACGGTTGGGAAGGTCTGCCATATAAAGTAAAACAGACAACAAAGCTACACTAAATGCCACCACAACAAACAAAAGTAAGAACACACAGCATGTATTGTTTACCACAATCCAATCTAAGGAGCCTGATAGACTGCCAATCCCAGTCTAATCTTTACATCGTTGGCGTCTGTCTTTTGTGGAGAAACAGCTGATTGTGGCTTGAAATATTGTGTATCTACAAAAATGGGGAGAAAAAAGTTGGGATCCTTCTACAGTTAGAAAACTTCTTTGAGCTTTCTGTTGAAAGGAGTATTGCTATTCTGATGCAATAGTAGTAAATGTAAGTCTTTGTAGCTCTATCCTCAAAACCTAGTGCACCAAACTAGGCAACAAAATTGTTTGTATGTAAAGCAGAAGGCCTCACGCCTTTAGCCCCACTCAAGTAAAAGATTACCAGCCACCAGTTTTGGACCACATGACATGAAGCTTGTTTTAAACCTTATATTAATTTTTGAAAGTATATTAAACTGTATGACAGAAACAACATTTTAAGCAGTTAGCAGGAGTTATTCTGGCTGTGAAAAACTGTCCTCAGTCCAAAAATATCTTAACAGTTTCTTTCAGTGGAAGCCGTGTTGTAATTAGTCCTCATCTGCATTATTATTACGCAGCAGCCAGTGTGAAATCCCTTAAACATGTACGATATAGGAGACAGTGATGAACGTAGAAGTAAATTGTTACTGTCACATTAACACAAAATGACCTTTTACCATTCTTTCCAGGCCAGCAATGCAGATGAAATCCTACATTATTATTACGGCTATTTTTAGCATGCTGGTTATCACCTCTGAACCAGCTTTTATGCTACACATTTTCAAAGTTTTTTTTAAATTTTAAAAATATGTGAATGTGCATTAAACTTTCTATATTTAGTTATCTAAGCAGGCTGTGGACCACTTGTATAGTGATTTAAGAGAGCAAAAATATCATTACAACCATACAGACATGGATGTTTCAGCTGTTAAGTGCTCCATCTAATTTTTAGCACATGGGATTACAGTGCATCTAATTGACACTTGAAATCTCAACTGAGAAGTGGACTCAATTTGTGTTTAAGGTCCCATTGACATAGTGCTCTTTGGATGTGTTATAATCACGTTAGTGGTCCCTAATACTGTATCTTTTTTTGCAGTTTCTTTCAAAATTCAGCTCAGTGCAGTATTACAGCCACTAGAGTCACTAAGCTTCCTTAGTAGTGCATTTCTGAATCTGTAGCTTTTGAGGAGGAAGGGGTGGAGGGTGGGCGGGGTGGAGGTGGCTGGTGGAGACTTTGCTCATTTGAAAGCATGATGTCTCCCTATTTCTCATGGGTGGGTCCAAATGGCGGTGTGATTATGACCTTCATAAGGGGCGCTAGATTCCAGATCGGCTTTTTTTTATCCAAAGGCAGAGCAGGATACCATGGGCTTGGTTACACTATCGCATTTCCAACCTGGGGGGAACGCAGGCTGGAGGAAATCAGCATATAATGCTAAAAACCACTCATAATGCCATGGGACCTTAGAAAATTACCTGGCACAATTTACAGTGTATGTCTTGGAATGCCTTTAGAATAGTGTAACAACTAAGGATATGAAGTGTAGTAAAATGTGGTAAAATAAACCAACACCACATTGATGAGCAGCTGTCAGGCCTATATCAAGAATGCATGCCTACTCCACTTGTACCTCCAAATACACATAAAAAGAATGCAGATACACGCATATTTTACCAACACTATCAATACTTTTTCCCGCACACATAAAAGAATGACACATAAAAAGTAATATATAGTTATATTGCATCATAGTATAGGGAAGCAGATGTTTTAAATAGCTTATGGCTGAAAATGGTGTGGCAAGATGCATGAAGTTGTACTAAAAATTTAAAGGGAGCGGATATGTGTGTCGTATGCGCCTAATAATACTTAAACCCATTTAATTAAAAAAAAAAATGTTTAAAATGCTTCTATTTCATTTAGGTTGAAAGCAACTGAGCTGAGAAGTGTGTCAGGTCTAATTCTAATTATAGGATACACTCCACACTGTCATAGTCCTCCTGCTACAGATTGTATTTATGAGCATGTGGTTAGTTCAGTGCAGACACTGAAGGGTGCTCTACTTAGCGATTGGCATAAAGCT